>NC_041394.2:347447362-347747362 GCF_900747795.2 Erpetoichthys calabaricus | reverse complement strand
CTGCTCTACCAGCCAGTGAAGTTCTGTAACATCATATTTGCATAAGTATGAGATGGTTCAGCATGCTCCATATGTAAATGCTTCAAGGTGGTTGTGATTTATAAAAAAGTAAATTGCGTAGAAATGTGAGAAAGCCAGGCTTGGAGTATGTGAATTTCCCCTTGGGATTAATAAAGTATCTATCTATCTATCTTTATTAATCAGATTTTTTTGGGTGTACACATTTTCCTATTTTTTGGCTTACTTATGTTTTCATGCTTGATTCTATGTGAAGTTTTATAAATGTCTGGTGTGTTGGTCTTTTGAAGGGCTTGTCACCCCATTGCACCATGTTTGTGTCCCTATTTCACAGGTTTAGAGGTAAAGGAGTACTGCACACGAATGCTATCACCTCTGGGTAGAATTCTAGTTTGGTACTGTGTTACATCTGCAGGACCGGGACAGGATGCATCATCAATGTTAAATTGAATTTAAAATTGTTACAAAGAAATATGATAGGAGAATATGAGGATAGTGAAATCTTAATAGAAGTTAGCCGTTGAAACCTGACAAATGAGCCAAAACAAAGGAAGACATTTACAAGAGAACATTTTAAATAGAAGAAAACTGGTGTTCTGGACTGGCCAATCAGAATCCACAGCTTTACTTGAAGACAGCTCATCATTCAGGGAATCCCAGAGACATCAAAGAACTGAAAACTTTGGAAAGGAGGAATGGGCTAAAGCTGAAGGATGAGCGGAAGATGCTCGAAATGTTTGGTGGATGTCACTGGAGCTAAAGCAGGATCAACAAGTTAGTAAAGACAGGGGGTCACAAACTGGACTGTTCATGTTTAAACACCGTACTCTGGAATGATGAGAAGTCTAATTGTTCCTTATTAGTTTAAGACAACTGTGTGTGTCTGTTTTTGGGACTTAACTGAAGATCAGATCACACTGTTAGGAGGAATTATTGCAGAAATAAAGGGGCTTCAAAGGATTCAGAAACTTTTTCTTGCAACTGTACATTTAACATTGTTTTTTTTGTTTTTTTTTTTACCAAGAACAGGCTTAGAAGCGTTTGCATAGTCTTACATACTATAATGGAATAAGAGCAAAGTCCCAAATCCAGTAAAAATGTAGTAAAATTGCTGCATTTTATTTTGTGTTTAATATAGTCTGGAAGTTTGTCTACATTTATCTTTCAAAAAGTGCAAGATGGCACTTTCAGGCTCATAAACCTGACTCCAAAATGTACTCCGATTTTAATTTTTCACTTACTTGTTTTAGTTGATGCTGTAGGTGGTGACTGACCTTCCTGAGTTCTAGGTGAGAAAATGTCTTCAGTGCCCTTTGTGTTAGACTGTAATGATTCAAATTTTACATTAACAGAAGATTCTGGCGATGAAGAGGGTCTGCTTTGTGAAGGGACTAACCCGGTCACTACACCATAATAAAGGTCATCTTCCTTGACACTTTCCAAACTTCTATAGTTGTGCATTTCAGTGCTGACACACTTCTCTTCAACCTCCTCTTTAATACTCACTGACCCCACTTCACCGTCCTCTTCCTTAATGCCCATACTTTCCTGTTTAGGGTGGACACTCTCCCATTTACAGTCCTCCTCCTTAACGTTTATGGTCCTTTGCTCCATGATATTCGTGTCAGCCTCACACATCTCCTCTTTCACATCCATCTAAATGTTGAAGTAAATGGCAGATTACTCTCTCTCTGTGGAAAAAAACAGGATTCAAATCTATTAAAACTGCATCATTCAGATCTAAAGACATTTCATTTTTATAACATCCTCTTATTTAAATTATGCTAAGTCAGACAGATATCAGCAAGTTGACTATATCACATCGCTTTTCATATCAAATTAGGTGTAAAACAAGTTTGGGAATGAAAGGAGAGTCCAATAAGGAGGCCATCTTGCACAGTTGTGTGACAAGAGTATTTCACTACACTGATTAAACATTCAGTGTTACTGGGGTCCCATAATTGTGTTATCAGTTAATCTTAAAGAAGGTTTATATAAGTTAAGCCTCAGGGTTATGTGAAGAAACAGAGGCATAAGAAGGAGGATCTTAAATATTGGGTTTGGATTTTTTAAGCTTAGTGATTTTAAGTCACAGGTTTTCATTCACATAATCTTAGCGAGATGTTGGCAGTGTGTTCCTGTAAAGCTAGTCGCCTAATGTAACATACCCAACAACTAACTTCAAACAGTCTTCAACTCACTAATATAAAATTAAACAGGTTTGATTTTGTCTTTTGTCTTATGGCCCACTCTTTTATCAGCTGACTGGTAGTGAACACTGCTGTTTCTGTCTGCTGCTGCTTGCCAGTGCTCTGTTTGTGTATTTTTTAATGCTGGGCAACGATTACATTTTTTATCATGATTAATCGCAGACAATCACAACAATCACATTGTTATGTGCAAAATTCAATAATGAACTCAAAAGTAGTGTATTGTGTGTATTTGGTATGCAAACTCTTTAAACAAATAAGGTGCTTTTTAACATCAGCATTCCCTTTACATAGTAGCAGTTAAAATATTTCTTAATCTTAAACATTAATGTAATCAAATCAAATATAAAACCAAAGCTATTTGACATTGCCAGGGTATTAACGTTTTATCTAATATGTTATAGAAAAACAAGTTACTCTCAGAGTCCAGAGCCACAATCACAACATTATAACAGACACCTTCCGAGCAACAGCAAGTTAACATTTCTACATCTGTTTCCTTTTTTTATCTGAACAGATACCAGCAGAAACAATTTTCATTTATCAGGGAGCAGCATAAACAGTCTATGTTCAGTAGCAACTCTTTGACAGCTAATATTTTTTCCAAAATAGTCAGTTTTCTGAAAAGCGTACAAAGCAACGGCGCCTCAAGCAGTGGCTGCGCGGGGCCAGCAGTCACATTCCTGTTCGACAGCCAGCAGGAATGCACGGTGGGCTGGCTGCCTGGCTACTTTTGTGAGACAGGTGTGCGGAGGTTAGTAGTTGCCTGGTTTGTACCTCCTGTTATCGTAAGTGTCTGTCCTCCCAGGCGAATGTTGCCATAGGTGCATCAGCTACACAAACATGTTCAGCACCACGATCAGCTGGGGATCAATCAGCTGATGCTGGTACCTCACTTTCGTTTTCGATCTACATCTCCAGATCACTTGCATCAAAATCAGAGTCCGACAAATCAGAGACTGATTCAGCGATAATACGAAAAAAGTCATCTACGGATTATTTTGCTTTGAGCATTCACTTTGGTATCTCTCCACATGCCAATTTAGAAGCTGTTTGCTCTTTGATACTTATGCACGTGCAGGGATTTGAGGTCAAATCAACAAAGCTAACTTTCCTTCTAGCAAAAGCTTATCGAAAAGCACTGTATCAAGAAGATCATTGATCTCTATTGATAGCTAGCGAGACTGAGGCTTTCAAAATAATAATAATAATGGTCTCATCCGTTGCAAGAGATGGACGTCTGAAGCAGAGCTCCGTTAGCAGCGGTGTTATTTTTTAATATTATTTCTTTATTATCCTGTGTGAGGGACAGCCGGCGGTTCGGTCGGACCGGGACGTCCCTCAACTAAGAGAGAGAGCCTTTTTAGGACACTACATCCCCCGGGACACTAGATGGCAGCTTCCCCGGACAGAAATGGTTCCCAGGATTCCTGCAGGGCAGCATGGGACATGGAGTCCGGTTCTTCAGCCCTGTTGGGTGCCGTGGGTGCTGCCAGGGGGAGCTCACCAAGAACCCTGGGACTATCGTGGTGACGCTAACCCAGAAGTACTTAGGAGTCATGAGGTCGGAAAAGCTCAAGGTATGGCCTTTCAGAGACTTTTCTCTCTCTCTCTATCTTGAGCTGACATTCTCTGATCCTGACGTAGGGGGATTGAGCAGGGGGGCTGTACGCACACCTAGATACAGACGCTTGTCTAAAAATGCTGAAAGATTATCTTCACGTTGCTCCCTTCTGTGCAGCTGATTCGTGAAGCGAATTCTACGTGTAGAATTTCGAAATGAAACCTGCTTAACTTTTGTAAGTAAGCTGTAAGGAATGCCTAGAAATTTGATTCTGTTCATCTGGACAAAGTTTTTAAGTGGGAGAAATATTTCGAGACTTATCCAAGTCTCTTCCTCAGTCTCAATTGACTGCAGGTTTCCCCAACCTTATAAACAGTACCTTTGCTTAATCACAGAGACTAGCACCATTGACAAAGGGCCAGTTGATCAGTGATATGCAAATTGTCCACTGATTAGTAGACGTGTGAACCATTCATAGAGGGTTGAGGAATGGCTGCAATCACAGCATTGTAAGATGGCGACAGATGTACCCTTAGGCCCCCTCCTCTGTTCAGAGATGGTCGTTCCTTTTTCACGTAAATGGCCTCCTTGATTCCTCTCTCAAACCAGCGCTCCTCCCTGTCCAGGATGTGCACCTCTTCATCTTTAAAGGAGTGACCACTATCCTGTAGATGTAAATAGACTGCGGAGTCCTGGCCTGACGAGGAAGCTCTTTTGTGTTGTGATATACGCTTAGCCAGTGGCTGCTTGGTTTCCCCGATGTACAATTCACGGCACTCCACTGCGTAAACTAGGTTACTCTGTTTGTGCCGTGGGACCCGATCCTTGGTATGGACCAATCTTTGGCGTAGCGTGTTTTGGGGTTTGAAAGCCACTGAGACCTGGTGTTTCGAGAAAATGCGCCTCAGCTGTTCCGATACTCCTGACACATAACCCCAAAACACGCTACGCCAAAGATTGGTCCATCCCAAGGATCGGGTCCCACGGCACAAACAGAGTAACATAGTTTACGCAGTTAAGTGCCAGGAGGAGTGCCGTGAATTGTACATCGGGGAAACCAAGCAGCCCCTGGCTAAGCGCATGTCACAACACAGAAGAGCTTCCTCGTCAGGCCAGGACTGCGCAGTCTATTTACATCTACAGGATAGTGGTCACTCCTTTAAAGATGAAGAGGTGCACATCCTGGACAGGGAGAAGCGCTGGTTTGAGAGAGGAATCAAGGAGGCCATTTACGTGAAAAAGGAACGACCATCTCTGAACAGAGGAGGGGGCCTAAGGGTACATCTGTCGCCATCTTACAATACTGTGATTGCAGCCATTCCTCAACCCTCTATGAATGGTTCACACGTCTACTAATCAGTGGACAATTTGCACATCACTGATCAACTGGCCCTTTGTCAATGGTGCTAGTCTCTGTGATTAAGCAAAGGTACTGTTTATAAGGTTGGGGAAACCTGCAGTCAATTGAGACTGAGGAAGAGACTTGGATAAGTTTCCAAATATTTCTCCCACTTAAAAACTTTGTCTAGATGAACAGAATCGAATTTCTAGGATTTCCTTACCTGGATTATTGAGCATGCATCGAGACACTGTAAGGAATGAGCCTGCCAAATTTCAGCCTTCTACCTACACGGGAAGTTGGAGAGTTAGTGATGGCTTTGCGTTTTATTAGTATAGATGTATATGTGTATATTATATTATATTACATTATATATAGTTGTACCCGGCCACGCGTTGGTGTGGCTCAGTCTGGTTAAATGGAAAAGAAAAAAAAAAAAAAAAAAGAGAAAGCACACGTTTCTAATATGCTTAATTTCACAATGCTTGTGGGTATACAATATTTTTTGTTGTTCCATTGTCTGTGCAGAATGTTAGACTGAATAATATTGTTAAGTTCGTAGATGTCTTTGTTTTTGGCCGCAAGAACAGCTCATTCACTCAGCCAATCGTGATTCTTAGAATTGGTTTGAATATTGGGAAATACTTTTTCAACATATTCTTCTTTTGACGTCACTAAATTGCAGAAGTTATGAGGCAATGAAATTCGTCCTGAGGTCAGATCAACCGGCACCTTTCCGTTCCCAGTTTCCAGATTTCTCCAACCCCGTTATTGACAGTTTGCATTATTTGATCGTAAATGCCTTTTTGCTGAAGCGTTACCTTAGGAATATTTGATTGCACACACGAAAAAAGATCACCCGTGTTGTAATTTTGTTCACGACGCAATTCTACATCGAACGAAGCAGCAGCAGATCAATTCAGTGATGGCATTCCCAATTGATTGAGAACTTTGTTCGCGATTTCTAAGCACAAATCTTCAATCATTATCAAAGCTTAGTTGTAGATGTCTGCTGTGAAATCCATGTTTATATTTGAATTTTACTTGCGTATTCGACGGAAAATATCTTCAGCCATGTGCGATTTATATTTCTCCCATAACTGTGTTGGAGATGAAGGAGAGCAGGCGGTCAATATGATTGCAAACAATGCACGAATTTGATTTGGATATGACGTGTTGCACGCGTCATTAATGTATACATCCCAGCGTCGGTCATTCTCCAATAAATTCAGAGCTTGACATGTACTTCGGAAAGTGGCATGTGTAACGCCGTTGACAATTCTCAATTGCTGGAAAGATGTTGGACCGGGCACATTTGCCAACAGCATGTGAACAAAGAAGCATTCATCTTGATTGGGATGCACGGTATACAGTCTGTCTATCGTAGTTTCTTTGAATACGCCAGGTTGTCCGTTGACTCGCTCTCCTCGTTTGCGTTGTTCAAATGATTTTCTACTCGCATTCCATGTGTAATACGTAGGCACTTCTGAATACAGCAATGTTTTCGCAAACACGTCATTCTGACATAACGTAAAGAAAGCAGTTAACATTGTAGCCGGTGGATTCAGGGCTATCTGTTGCACATTTGCAGCGGTGAAATAAACGCGTTGTCCATTTTCTAGATGTACTGCTAAGTGAACAACATCTGGACTTCGTTCATGTATGGGAAATGAAAGAATTCGCCATACAGCTTCATTGCTGCTTATGTATCTTCCAGCCTAATACTGTGCGATTTCATCGATATGTATGACTGTATTCCTGTCACTTCTTTCTGGCTGCACACCAAAAACTGCCATGTCGCTGCCTTTATTCACGTACTTACAAATGTATTTGATCAAAACATTGAAACAGAATCGTAAAATATTTAGTATAGCGTGTGTTGCTTTTACGTCCAACAGATGGCACTGTGTTTTCAAAAAAAGCATGTTTTTACCTGTCACAGGTGTGACATCTATATAATATGTATATAAAAACATGCGTGTATTCGAATGCAACGTTGTGTCAAAATTTCAAAGTAATCGGTGAAGAACTTTCGGAGAGTTAAGGTTTTGAACAAACGAACATTTACATTTTTTATATATATCACTTGGGTCAATACCTAAAGAAATACACACAGCAAATGCAATTGAGAATACACCAGAATCTGTATGATTTAATTGTTGCTGTGCGTCTTCATAAACTATGGGAAGTTTGTAAGGAAACAAAGCATGAAGGAAACAAAGCTGCTCTTCGGTGAGGTTGAATTTTTTATCAGCGTTTAAACTGTCATAGACATGAATTACAGCACCATCATAATAGGTACACACCCAGTGAGTCACTCGTTCAGTAGCTGCAGAAGGTAATAATTGAATATGGTTTGCATTTTGTGGAATGGGCATTATAGGTATGTCAGGAGTCCACATTAGCAAAACCTTTTGAGGTTGGAAATTGTATGCGCAGCTAAAATTTCGTTGAATTTGCTCATGTGATCTGTTGATAAATAATCATTATTTACCAACTCACTCATTGCAAAATCTGACACTGGTAAGATCACTCCTTCCATAACACTAAACACAAATACTAAGTAGACACTAACACTAAAAAATGGCAACACCGCCGGGAAGAACACTAAATGAGATAAAGTAAAAGTCTACTAAACTGCTTTATTGTAGCAGGTGAGGGGATGCTGGCGCACGCTTGTTGTCGCCGCTCCTCCCTGTTAACAACACTTTTCGCAAAATTCGCCTTAATTCTGCACTTTCTTATGCTTGTTTTATTTCGTTTATTGTATGTATAGTTCGTGGATACAGCTGACTCGAATTGCATGGATTTGGCTTAATATTTACAGATTTTATGGACTCCACTTTACTGGGAACAGCTGAGTCTGTGGATCACGGGACGAGACCTACAAACATTTCTTTGTACCTGGCCATCTAGCACCTCGGGATGATCTGTCTCCGTGATTATATTCGCTATGCTGATCTGCTCCCGTTTCATCTTACAGTACTCTACGACCCGGAACTGAACTGATCTGATGTTTATACTAACCTGGCTTATGGCTCCGGGGCGATCACGACTGAAATTACCAAGCGTTACTGTTTATGGCTGTGTATTGGAACATCCAAATCCTGCTTCCTCCTCCTGCTGCTGTGCTTTCTGCTGCTTGCTATCGCCGCTCACCTACGCTACCACACGCACCTGTCCTACCGGCTGTGTTGTGCTGTGCTGCTTCTGCACTGCTATCAGCTAAGTATCACTCACTATTTTAGCACTTTTAGTACTGAGAAAAGTGCTATATAAATGTAATGAATTATTATTATTTATTATTAAACACTAAAGTACAAAAACAAAGTAGAAAGTAACACTAAACCGCAACACCGCAAGGATCACCGGCACACCGCGTCTACTAAACACTAAGAAACACTAAAGGAACAAATACTAATCAGTAAGTACCACGTCTACTAAACAGTAAATCAGTAAAGGAGAAAGGACTAACCACGTCAACTGCGGAGCTCAGCTTGAAGCGAAATGAAGTGAATGAAGTCAGGTGAATGGGAGGGGAGATGATCACATGACTCCCCCACCTGCCTTAACTCTCTTTCCCTCCACAAACGTAGTCTTTCGGATCCCAACTCTCCTTTCGCACACCACGTCTACTAAACACTAAGAAACACTAAAGAAAAAATAATATTCAGTAAGCACCGCGTCTACTAAACAGTAAATCAGTAAAGGAGAAAGGACGGCAAGACTGTGTCAGCTCGGAGCGAAATGAAGTGAATGGGAGGGGAGATGATCACGTGACTCCAACACCCGCCTTAACTGTCCGTCCCTCCATAAACACAGCCACATGGATCCCAACTCTCCTTTATATATATATATAGATATAGATTACAGTTACAGACGTGTGTGGAAGAAATTAATTTTTTTTTCTTTTCTTTTTACTACCCTAAAGGGGACTGTTTAACATCATACCCTTGGTTTATAGTTATTGTTATTATTGCATTAGGATCTACTATGCATATCCTGGACCACTTTCTAACACCATTCCCTGGGTTTATTATCTTAATACTTTAAGATTTCTGTAGATTGTATATCTTATGCTTATAGTATGTTAATTATTATATTTTGGACATATAGTATTTAGACTATTTTGGCAATAGATATCTCTACTTTCTAATCCTCAAACGCCACTGCGTGGGGGTTTGTCTTGCTTTGAACGTGCTCTGTCTCTAGGTATGTCATAGGACCAGGACTTTGTGAAGCGGGGTGCAGCCTCACGTGGGGAGGCAAAATGGGGGGGGGGGGGGGGAGGATAAGGGGGGGAGAGAAAGAGAGCAGGCTATATCAAATCTATCCTTTTAATCCTTATAATTATAACTACAAACATAACAATAGGCTGCATGGCAATTACCCATGGGGAAATAGGAAATTAAGGTTAAAGCTGTCTCAGTTCCAGTTAAGACTATAAAATAACATCAAAAATTCAGAATTAATGTCTCCATGATGGGACAGTTAACTTTGTGAGCTGGAATGTTAAAGGCCTAAATCACAAATTAAAGAGAAAGAAAGCATTCTCTCACCTAACAGGTTTAAATGCTAAAATAGTATTTCTACAGGAGACCCACTTACTAAGCAAGGAATAGTTCTGGCTGCAAAAGGACTGGACTGGCCAAATGTTCCATTCTAGCTTTACAAAGAAAACTAGAGGTGTGGGAATTCTCATACATAGAACTGTCTCATTTGTATCATCAGATTTAGTATCTGATCCTGGAGAGAGATATGTGATGGTCATGGGCAACTTATTTAACTG
This sequence comes from Erpetoichthys calabaricus, assembly GCF_900747795.2. Lineage (NCBI taxonomy): Eukaryota > Metazoa > Chordata > Cladistia > Polypteriformes > Polypteridae > Erpetoichthys > Erpetoichthys calabaricus. The sequence continues at coordinate 347,737,442 of NC_041394.2, read as the reverse complement.
TAAAATGATTTTAATAAATGTTTATGCACCAAATGTTGATGATCAAGAATTCATGCAAAATGTATTTGCATCCATTCCCAATTTGAACACTCATAAAATTATAATAGCTGGGGACTTTGTGTTTTAAAGCCACTCTTAGATAGGACTCCTGTCACGGGGGGATGACATCTAACACTACAAAGACAACTACACAGTTTGTAACTGACCACAACTTAACAGACCCCTGGAGGTTTCTAAACCTAAACTCAAGAACATATACTTTCTACTCATAAGTACATCATTGCTACTCAAGAATTGATTATTTCTTTGTAGATAATAATTTCTTGCCTACGATTAAATGTTGCAAGTACTATGCTATTGTTATTGCTGACCATGCACCTCTGATCTTGGAGCTAAAGTCACCATGCCCCACACTCTCACCTCGCAGATGGCGCCTTAACCCGCTTCTATTAGCAGACGAGAACTGTACAGAATTTAAATCCAAACAAATCAGTTTCATCCTAGAGACAAATACAGTACATCCTCAGAGGTTTCTGCAGGAATACTCTGGGAAACTTTAAAGGCCTTCTTAAAAGGACAGATTATTTCATATCTTTCCAACAGGAATAAATTAGAAACAAAGAAAGTATCAGAGCTAAAAAAACAAAATTACTAGAGTAGATGAAGAACATGTCAGGCTTCCAAGCGAGGCTCTACATAGGAAAAGGCAGGCTCTGCATTAAGAACTCAACCTCTTGACAACTAAAGAAACTGAACAACTAATTTATAAATCTAGGCATCATTACTATGAAAATGGAGAGAAAGCTAATAAGCTTTTAGCTCAACAAATCCACAAGCAAGAAGTTCGCAATGCAATTCCAGTAATCACCAACACGAACGGAGATTAAATTATTGACCATAAAAATATAATGCACACATTTAGAGACTACTATAAATCCTTATATTCTACTGAGTTTAAAAAAGACAACACACAATCTAATGCATTTCTGGGTACATTACAGATGCCACAAACAGGTACTTTTAGTGCAGAGGAACTGGATAAACCTCTGGCGCTATCAGAATTACTAGATGCTATAAAGTCACTTCAAGGCAGGAAAGCAGCAGGCCCTGATGGCTACCCTGCAGAATTTTATACGAAATTCTCCACTCAGCTAGCTCCCCTCCTATTAGCAACATTTACAGAAGCTAGAGACAATCAAATTCTATCTCAAACTTTTCGCAAAGCATTAATCACCGTCTTTCTTAAACAAAATAAGGACTTATCACAATGTGCATCATATAGACCAATTTCACTTCTAAATAATGATGTTAAGATGCTCTCAAAAAGCATTGCTAGAAGGATGGAGAAAGTGCTGCCTTCAGTAACATCACAAGATCAAACTGGATTTTTCAAGGGTCGACACTTATCTTCCAATCTTCAACGCCTGTTTAATGTAATATAGTAACCAACAAAGTCAAACACCCCAGAAATATTATTATCATTGGATGCAGAAAAATCATTTGACAAGATTGAATGGAAATACTATTTCAGTACATCAGAGAAATTTGGGTTTGGCCCAAACATTTGTGCATGGATCAAACTACTATATACCAATCCAGAAGCTTGTTTGTATTAACAACATTTGTTCAGACTACAGTAATCCCTCCTCCATCGTGGGGGTTGCGTTCCAGAGCCACCCGCGAAATAAGAAAATCCGCGAAGTAGAAACCATATGTTTATATGGTTATTTTTATATTGTCACGCTTGGGTCACAGATTTGCGCAGAAACACAGGAGGTTGTAGAGACAGGAACGTTATTCAAACACTGCAAACAAACATTTGTCTCTTTTTCAAAAGTTTAAACTGTGCTCCATGACAAGACAGAGATGACAGTTCCGTCTCACAATTAAAAGAATGCAAACATATCTTCCTCTTCAAAGGAGTGCGCGTCAGGAGCACAGACTGTCAGGAAGAGAGAGGAAAGCAAACAAATCAATAGGGCTGTTTGGCTTTTAAGTATGCGAAGCACCGCGGCACAAAGCTGTTGAAGTCGGCAGCTCACACCCCCTCCGTCAGGAGCAGAGAAAGAGAGAGAGAGAGAGAGAGAGAGAGAGAGAGAGAGAGAGAGAGAGACAGAGAAAGACAAAATTTAAAATCAATACGTGCCCTTCGAGCTTTTAAGTATGCGAAGCACCGTGCAGCATGTCGCTTCACGAAGCAGCTGCACAGAAGGTAGCAACGTGAAGATAATCTTTCAGCATTTTAAGACGAGCGTCCGTATCGTCTAGGTGTGCGAACAGCCCCCCTGCTCAATCCCCCTACGTCAGGATCAGAGATAGTCAGCACAAGAGAGAGAGAGAGAGAAAAGTAAGTTGAGTAGCTTCTCAGCCATCTCCCAATAGTGTCCCTTGTATGAAATCAACTGGTCAAACCAACTGAGGAAGCATTTACCGTGATTATATTAAATTCGCTTTGCTGATCTGCTCCCGTTTCATCTTACAGTACTCTACGACTGGGAACTGATCTGATGTTCATACTAATCTGGCTTTTGGCTCCGGGGCGATCACGCCTGAAATTACCAAGCGTTACTGTTTGTGGCTGTGTATTGGAACCTCCAACTCCTGCTACCTCCTCCTGCTATGCTTTCTGCAGCTTTGCTATCGCCGCTCACCTACTCTACCACACCCACCTGTCCTACCGGTTCCGCTGTGCTGTGCTGCTTCTCCACTGCTATTCAGATAAGTATTGCCCAGTATCATGCTAAAATACTCTCATGACAAACTCCTTCTTATTAAACAGTTTGTCCAGAGCAAATGGTCTGACTGCAACATCCTAAAGGACGCCGGTATTTTGCAGCGCCAGAAATATATACATCGCGGGTCAGGTCGCCGCCACCGCCGGGCTGCGAATGAAAAGACCACCGGCAGCATTTGCTCAGCAATATGCCGTCCTTCTCATGACCCTGGAAATAGAATTGTCTGTGTGCCAAATTTGCATTATGTGGGAATAAACCCTGATTGCGGCTCTGTGCAGAAAGAAGCCTCATTATGTAATGTTGCACTGTTTAACTCGAGGTCTCTTAATGGCAAAGCATTGGTGCTGTCAGAACTCATCACTGACACCAAACTTGATATTCTGTGTTTAACGGAGACTTGGCAAAAACCAAACGAATTTGCGTCTCTCACAGAGGCGACTCCAATTGGTTTCACTTTCCACTCAGAGCCTCGCAGCTCAAGACAAGGCGGCGGGCTGGCAGTAATTATCAGAGAAGACTTAAACATTAAAAGAATCCCGATTGACTGTCCATTGTCTTTTGAGTGCCTGGCTCTTAAACTAATAACGGAATCAGGTCCTGTCTCACTCATTGTTCTCTATCGTCCCCCAAAATACAATGCATCCTTCTTATCCGATCTGATTGAACTTTTGACCCACCTAAGCTCTTACTCTCAGAGAATTATGCTTCTTGGTGATTTCAACATCCATATTGACACCCCCACATCTAAACTGAGAAATGAATTCCTGTCCTTACTGGACTGTTTTGACTTGACACAACATGTTGATTTTCCAACCCATTCTGGCGGTCATATATTGGAGCTGATCTGCACTTCTGGACTATCTGTTGCCAACATTTACAGCACTGATTTGGGACTCTCTGACCATAAAGCAGTATTTTTCACTGTCTCATTACCTATCCCACCTCTTACCTGTAAACGACAAATTTCTTACAGAAACCTTAAAAATATCTGTCCCTCTATCCTTTCTGGATCCATTTCTGATCTTTTACTGTCTGCACCTATTCCACCAACACTAGATAGTTTTGTTGACCACTATAACACAGCCCTTCACTCAGCATTAGATAAAAGAGCTCCTTTAAAACATAAGGAGGTTTCCTTTAAACGCTCAGCTCCTTGGTATAACTCAGAATTGCGATCTATGAAAGCAGCTGGCCGACGCCTTGAGAGAATGTCACGTAAGACTGGCCTCACCATGCACATCCAGGCTTTCTCTGACCACCAAAGAGCTTACAGAGAAGCACTAACTTTTGCCAAGAACACCCATTATGGCAGAATAATAGAAAGTGGCCATGATAACCCAAGGGTTCTGTTCTCTGTAGTTAATAAACTACTCGAACCCGCATCTGGTCCAACTACCTCTTCTACTGAAGTCTGTGAGGAATTCCTCCACTTTTTCCGTAACAAAATTAAAGATCTAAATAATTCAACTAACATAAATATATCATCTGTTTATATCTCTCTCTGTTTTCCCACTCCATCCAGCTCCTTCTCTAAGTTCTCACCAGTCACTTCTGCGTTTGTTAATAACCTGCTTTGTAAGATGAGGCCGACTACTTGTATATTGGACCCCATCCCCACCACACTACTTAAATCCTGCCTTCATGCCATAATCCCGACTGTTACAACAATAATAAACTCATCCCTTGACACTGGCTCCGTGCCGCTCACTTTTAAAATTGCTTCTGTAACCCCAATGTTAAAAAAAGTCTGGCCTTGATGCTGACAATCTTAACAATTTCCGGCCTATTTCCCACTTACCTTTCCTGTCAAAAGTTCTTGAGCGTGTTGTAGCTTCCCAACTCACCAATTACCTAACCTCTAATAATTTGATGGAACCCTTTCAGTCTGGTTTCAGGGCGCGGCACAGCTGTGAAACTGCTCTGCTACGGGTAACCAATGATTTGCTTATGGCAGCAGACTCTGGACAAACTAGCATATTAATTCTGTTAGACCTCAGTGCAGCATTTGACACAGTCAGACATGACATCCTACTGTCCAGAATGGAGAACATGCTGGGTATCTCTGGCACTGCCCTCCAGTGGTTCAAGTCCTATCTGACTGATAGGCAAGAGTTTGTTAGTCTTGGCAACAGCAGATCCAACTCCGTGCCAGTCACACAAGGAGTCCCTCAGGGCTCTGTCCTTGGTCCTCTGCTTTTCTGTATTTATATGCTTCCCCTTGGCCATATTATCCGTAGTTATGGACTGGGTTATCATTTTTATGCAGATGATACCCAGCTCTACTTCAATGTTAAAAGTGGAACTTCATCAGAGCTTTCTCAGCTCACAACCTGCCTTAGTGAAATTAAAACCTGGATGGAGCAGAACTCTAAAATTAAATTGCAATAAAACTGAACTCCTGCAAATTGGGACTAAAATGCAACTTAATAAAATGAGCTCCTTCCCAGTCCATCTTGGCAGTGATCTCATCAGACCTGCCTCTACTGTAAAAAATCTTGGTGTCATTTTTGATTCCTCCCTCACTTATTCCGCCCACATAAATCACATTAAGAAACTTTCTTACTTTCACCTCCGTAACATATCCCGTGTTCGCTCCTTCCTCTCCTTCTCTAATGCTGAGAAACTTGTCCATGCTTTTATCACATCCCGCATCGATTATTGTAATTCCCTACTGGCAGGTGCCCCTTCTAATCTTATATCACAGCTCCAGCTTATTCAAAACTCAGCTGCAAGAGTCCTTACTCGAACCAGCAGCAGCGAGCACATCACACCCATCCTGCTCCGTCTTCACTGGCTCCCTGTGTCCTACAGAATCGAATATAAAATCCTACTAATAACCTACAAAGCTTTAAATAACCTCGCACCAAACTACATCAGTGACCTTCTCCATCACTATGTGCCTGCCCGCCCACTAAGGTCCTCTGATTCTGGTAATCTTGTTGTGCCCCTCACTAATCTACACTCCATGGGTGACAGGGCCTTCAGCTGTATAGCGCCCAGACTCTGGAATGACCTACCAAAATTAATCAGGTCAGCTGACTCCATGAATTCTTTTAAAAAACAACTCAAAACTCATCTGTTCAGGAAGGCTTTTCGCTCTACTTGACTTTATTACCTTTCTCTCAGTTTACTTCTCTGTCAAGATGCTAATGTAACCTGTATGTGTGTGCGAGACCATCAATTATGTTGTCTGTTTTTTTTTTTTTTCAGAATTTTCTGTCTTAATCTTCTTTATTTATTTATCTGGTTTGTACAATGCTATATACAGAATATAATAAAGAACGGCAGAATATACTGTAAGTGCCTTGAGCATGGGAAAGGCGCTATATAAATAAAATGTATTATTATTATTATTATTATTATTATTATCAGAAATTAAAAGACCCATTGTCCGCAGAAATCCGCGAACCAGCAAAAAATCCGCGATAAATATTTAAATATGCTTACATATAAAATCCAAGATAGAGTGAAGCCACGAAAGGCGAAGCGTGATATAGCGAGGGATTACTGTATTTTAAACTAGAACGTGGTACCAGACAAGGTTGCCCCTTGTCACCACTGCTGTTTGCAATCGCCATTGAACTACTGGCGGTCCACTGTCAAAATTCTTATCAGATAAAGGGGATTTTCAGAGAAGGACAGGAAAAGAAAATTTCTCTATATGCAGATGATATGGTACCGTATATATCAGATCCACAAAATTCTGTGCCTGCAGTCTTAACAGCACTTACAGAATTTCAAAAGATCTCTGGCCTCAGAATTAATTTGAATAAAAGTGTGCTCTTTCCAGTGAATTCTCAAGCACACAATATTAGATTGGACACCTTCCCTTTTATCATAGCAGATCAGTTTAAATACCTAGGGGTAAACATCACAAGTAAACATAAAGCTCTTTATCAACAAAATTTCGCCGTGTGTATGGAAAAAATTAAGCAAGACTTGCATAGATGGTCAACCCTTCATCTCACACTAGCTGGAAGTATTAACGTTGTTAAGATTAATATTCGTCCTAAACTAATTTTTTTATTTCAAAACATTCCAATATACATTAATAAATTATTTTTTAAGCAATTAGATTCAACAATAACCTCATTTATTTGGAACTCAAAACACCCACATATCCAAAGAGCGACCCTACAAAGACCTAAGACAGAAGGTGGCATGGCTCTACCCAACTTTCAGTTTTATTACTGGGCAGCAAACATACAAGCTATTAAAACCTGGATACAAATAGATGAACATACACAGGCTTGGTCCGTAATGGAAGTAAAATCCTGCAGTACTTTTTTATATTATTCCCTGCTTTGTGCCCCAATAAATGCAAGTTATCAGCAATATACTAATAACCCAGTTGTGCTTCACTCACTCAGAATATGGAACCAATGTAGAAAGCATTTTAAGATGGAGAAGCTTTGATCTGTGGCACCTCTGCAAGAGAACCACCTCTTTCAACCCTCGCAAATATATGCAGTTTTTAATATCTGGAAAAAATTTGGGATTAAATTGCTTAGAGATCTTTATATATACAACATCTTTGCATGCTATGAACATTTCTTTCACTATCTTCAAATTAGGAACTTTGTTAAACAGAACCTCATCTTGAAACCTCATCCATGCCGGAAAAAATATTGCTCAATTTCAAGGACTTAGATACCATCTCTGCAATATATAAAATTATCTTGCAGTCCCTCCCTTTTAAAGATCCAAGAGGACAATGGGAAAAAGATCTCTTAATTAATATATCAGAAAAGGAGTGGAAATTAGCAATGCAGAGACTTCACTCGAGCTCCATATGCAAAAGCATGCAATTATAACTCAAAATTATATATCGAGCACATCTGTCTCGCCTAAAATTGTCCAAAATGTTTCCAGGGGAAGATCCAACCTGTGAACACTGCAATCAATTCCCAGCCTCACTGGGTCACATGTTTTGGGCCTGCATCAAATTAACATCATTTTGGACCAAAATTTTTAAGTGCCTTTCAGACAGCCTTGGGGTCACAATCCCTCCTAACCCACTAACAGCTGTGTTCGGTGTTCTTCCAGATGGGTTTAAAGTGGAGAAGGACAAACAAACTGTGATTGCATTCACTACACTTTTGGCACGCAGACTTATTTTACTAAACTGGAAGAATCCTAACTCTCCTCTTTTAAGTCAGTGAGAAACCAATGTTTTATACTATTTGAAATTGGAAAAAATCAAGTATTCAGTTAGAGGATCTGTACAAATTTTTTGCAAAACCTGGCAGGATCTAATCAATAATATCTTAGAATAAGCTCTTAATGCACCGAGGAAGCAATTATCTCCACATTTCTTTTTCTTCTCCATTTATCTCTATTGATAATTGAACTCATCAATTTAGGTATGTCTACAAGCCTTAAGTTTTACTCTGTTGGCCATGCTCTCTCTCTCAGGGGTGGGAGGCAACTTCTTTTCAATCCTCTCTTTTGTAAAAATTGATCCATTTGTATGGAATGATTACAATAAAATTAATAAAATTTTAAATAAATAAATAACAATAATAATAATAACAAAAACTGTGGTAACACACAATAAAATAATTGTTGGCGTTAACTTGCCCAGCTCTAGTAATTTTTTTTTTTGCCTTTTTTTTACTAATTCTTTGCCTTTGTATTGGATTTAAAACTAATATCACACATTCTTGTCCTTTGCTTCTTTCGGCCTTAACACAAGGCTTTCTAGAACTGTTCTCCAGTGGCTGGTATCTGTGTGGGTAACTGGAAAGTTTCTCACGGATTCTCTGCTCTAATGTCTAGCTTTGATGAATAGGTGATGGAAACCACCTCTTGTCACTTGTTGAGTAGTTGTGGAAATGACAGTTTTGACGGTCTACTAGTTAACATGTTATTTTAATTAGGCTGAGTAGATACACAAGGGTACATAGTTTTGCTGTGAATCTGAAATTTGCTTGGGTAATTTTTGGAAATCTACTATGCTATACATCAATTGGTTGTCATGGATTATTCTGTCTACTCAGCTAACTGATGAATTTTACCGACTTTGGACAAATCATTCTCCAGAGTCCAAAAGTACATTCACCAGGGATCTCGTCATCATTTTTGTCTCAACATGAGTAACAGAGGGTCTATTCATTCATTTTGGTCTGGAAGACATTATTGTCTATGTATTTATGAATGACACATTGATCATAACGTGCTGATTCCTCTGGTAAAATCACTGGAATGTGTGTCTATAGGCACTTTGAAGTTTGGATTACTTAACACTTGATCTGTCTCTAACAAAGCTCTGCTGATTAGTGATTTTATTATAGACATTAAGATGGACTGATTATGCCTTATGGAGACTTAGCAGAAACCAGGTGATTATTTTCATTTAAATCAAGTGCTCCCTCCGGGGAATGTCTGCATCTCTAAATCTTGTTCTTCAAGAAGGGGAGGCAATCTCGCAATAATTCACCGCAAAGACCTAAAATGATCATTGATACCTCTCCCAGAGCATCATTCCTTTGAACTGTTAGCTAACAAACTCTGTGGGCCTTCACCTACTATAATTGCTGCAATAAACAGGCCTCCTAAACCATCAAGTGTTTTTATTCCAGAACTTTTTACTATTTTAACTACTCTGTTTGTGATGTCGCCTAATGTCATCCTCATGGGTGATTTTAACATACACTTTGATGCATTCACAAAAGATTTTAATGAAATGCTTGATTGTTTTAATTTAATTCAATATGTGAACTTCTCAACTCATAACAAAGGTAATATTTTACACCATTTTAGTCTGCTGCTTTGGTATCATAACCCACAAACTTATTTCTACTAAATTACCCATCTCGGATCACAAAATGATTACTTTTGACATTAGCTTACCTCTCGGTAAATTAAAGGTTCAGTGTGTGATTTAATTTCATAATATCAAGCAAGTAAACCCAAACAGCCTTATTAGCATATTGCAAATACAGCCTGCTTCTACTACCACACCATCAGAACAAGTAGACCACCACAATGTTGCTCCATCATCTGCCTCTGATACACTGGCTCCCTTAAAAACATGAACTGTGTCATTTATTCATACTTCTCCTTGGTTCACACCTGAACTCAGTCAGCTCAAGGCCATGAGCCAATGGTTGGAGTGTCTAGCTAATAAGATGGGTTTTGTTATACATAAGGAAATGTATTGTGAGAGATGGCCGGCAGCTCAACCCGGCCGACACCCCCAGGACACTAAATGGTGACTTCCCTGCAGCTTAGCGGTGCCCCAGATTCCCGCAGGGCACTATGGGAGATGGAGTTCGGCTTCACAGCCCTGCTGGGTAACGTGGGTGGCGCCAGGGGATGCTGCAGGGAGACACAGGGACTTCTGTTTCCCATATAGCCCGGAAGTACTCCCAAGTCATGGGGACGGAAGGCCAAAAGTACTTCCGGGCTGAAGAAAATACAAGTCTCCATCTGACCCAGAAGTGCTGGTGAATCACATGGACAGAAGGACAGAAGCACTTCTGGGTAAAGGACTATATAAAGGACTAGTGGAGACCCAGCAAGGGAGCCGGAGTTAGGAGGGAGTGTGACGGAGCTGCTGGGAGGAGAGAATTGTTATAGTTATTGTATTGTTATTATAGTTATTACCCGTTTGTTGTGGTGGAGGTTCTTTGGGGCACTATAGAAAAGAAGTAAAAATATTCTTATTTCTTTTAACCAGTGTCCAGTGTGTTTGTTTGTTGGGGAAAAGGTGAGCAATAGTGCCACCTAGTGTTCACTATCACAGTATTTAGATCATATGTTAAATTTTACAAAATTTAACTTTGCTAAAAAATTAAAGAGCACTCCCCGCGTGATTTTATCAAGGTGTACTGCCAATGGTGTAAGACGCCCCAGTAGAGTTTTTCAAACCCATGTCTCCTGAATGACTGATTGGTTGAAAGTCTTCAATTTTAGTGTGTCATGAGAGGATGTGCAGCATTTTTCATAATGGCACTTATTGTTAAAGATATACAGCCCTTCACCACAGTGGAGTTGAGTTGGTTTAGGTATGCTCTGCATAACATAAATCGCTAACTATTAGGTAGTTACCTTAAGTTTGAACTGATCTGTCCTGACAACAGGGGTAAGTTAATTTATCACCATAGTAAGCCTTGCCCTTTAAAAATGGAGTTACAAGGTGGTAATACAATGTCCACGATATAATTAAAATTGGATTAAAACAATGTATTTTATTATGCATGTTGTTAAACTGTTATGTAATTATATTTAGAAAGTTTTAAATTTTAAAGTAAACGCAGGTATTTATATTAACTTATTTTAATTGGTTTGGATTGTAGCCAATGATGGCGCAGGTCTTTACGCAAAAGAAAGTAAAAAAGGGAGAAAAAAGGGAAGCGTGGGGGAATGGTGTAGGTATTGGTATAAACTTGTCGCCAGATAACTAACTATATTTGAGCTGTTACCGTGACAAATATGGTTATTTTCAATGGTAAAACTTCAACTTGAAGTTTAGTTAACAAAGAGCTGATTCCAGTATAGCAAAGCGTAATATGTTATGTACAATTTTGCTTTGCTTCAGTTATGAACTTCCCCAAAATTAGTTGATCCCTGTAAAGAGTTAATAGCATACTGACAATGTAATCTGTTGTAGTGCAAGCATTAAATGGCGTTACACCTCACAACCTGCAAGCACCACGTTTCTTGGCTCTGCTGCCAGAAGCGCGGTGGACGCTGTGGGGGTGGGTTATGGTTTCAGTTCTCCCTAAGCTTTTCCTGATTTTTATTTCATTTATTTTGTACTGATAATTTGTAATTGATTTATCATTTAAGAGGCATAGGGGAGAAGCCGCTTAATGTGACGCTCTGTTATTTTTTTATTTTTCCTATTGTTTTGGAAAGGTATGCTATATTTTTTTTTTATGTTTTTTGTTATGAATATATAATTATAAAATTAGGATTTTTTTTTTGTATAAAGCTATGTGTATTGTAAATAGTTCTCGCTGGGAAATTTGAGTAATTTTTTGTAAATAATATGGAGCAGAACTCTAAAATTAAATTGCAATAAAACTGAACTCCTGCAAATTGGGACTAAAATGCAACTTAATAAAATGAGCTCCTTCCCAGTCCATCTTGGCAGTGATCTCATCAGACCTGCCTCTACTGTAAAAAATCTTGGTGTCATTTTTGATTCCTCCCTCACTTATTCCGCCCACATAAATCACATTAAGAAACTTTCTTACTTTCACCTCCGTAACATATCCCGTGTTCGCTCCTTCCTCTCCTTCTCTAATGCTGAGAAACTTGTCCATGCTTTTATCACATCCCGCATCGATTATTGTAATTCCCTACTGGCAGGTGCCCCTTCTAATCTTATATCACAGCTCCAGCTTATTCAAAACTCAGCTGCAAGAGTCCTTACTCGAACCAGCAGCAGCGAGCACATCACACCCATCCTGCTCCGTCTTCACTGGCTCCCTGTGTCCTACAGAATCGAATATAAAATCCTACTAATAACCTACAAAGCTTTAAATAACCTCGCACCAAACTACATCAGTGACCTTCTCCATCACTATGTGCCTGCCCGCCCACTAAGGTCCTCTGATTCTGGTAATCTTGTTGTGCCCCTCACTAATCTACACTCCATGGGTGACAGGGCCTTCAGCTGTATAGCGCCCAGACTCTGGAATGACCTACCAAAATTAATCAGGTCAGCTGACTCCATGAATTCTTTTAAAAAACAACTCAAAACTCATCTGTTCAGGAAGGCTTTTAGGTCTACTTGACTTTATTACCCTTATCTCAGTTTACTTCTCTGTCAAGATGCTAATGTAACCTGTATGTGTGTGTGTGCGAGACCATCAATTATGTTGTGTTTTTTTTTTTCAGAATTTTCTGTCTTAATCTTCTTTATTTATTTATCTGGTTTGTACAATGCTATATACAGTATATTCTGCCGTTCTTTATTATATTCTGTAAGTGCCTTGAGCATGGGAAAGGCGCTATATAAATAAAATGTATTATTATTATTATTATTATTATTATTACCAGAAATTAAAAGACCCATTGTCCGCAGAAATCCGCGAACCAGCAAAAAATCCGCGATAAATATTTAAATATGCTTACATATAAAATCCGCGATACAGTGAAGCCATGAAAGGCGAAGCGCGATATAGCGAGGGATTACTGTATTTTAAACTAGAACGTGGTACCAGACAAGGTTGCCCCTTGTCACCACTGCTGTTTGCAATCGCCATTGAACTACTGGCGGTCCACTGTCAAAATTCTTATCAGATAAAGGGGATTTTCAGAGAAGGACAGGAAAAGAAAATTTCTCTATATGCAGATGATATGGTACCGTATATATCAGATCCACAAAATTCTGTGCCTGCAGTCTTAACAGCACTTACAGAATTTCAAAAGATCTCTGGCCTCAGAATTAATTTGAATAAAAGTGTGCTCTTTCCAGTGAATTCTCAAGCACACAATATTAGATTGGACACCTTCCCTTTTATCATAGCAGATCAGTTTAAATACCTAGGGGTAAACATCACAAGTAAACATAAAGCTCTTTATCAACAAAATTTCGCCGTGTGTATGGAAAAAATTAAGCAAGACTTGCATAGATGGTCAACCCTTCATCTCACACTAGCTGGAAGTATTAACGTTGTTAAGATTAATATTCGTCCTAAACTAATTTTTTTATTTCAAAACATTCCAATATACATTAATAAATTATTTTTTAAGCAATTAGATTCAACAATAACCTCATTTATTTGGAACTCAAAACACCCACATATCCAAAGAGCGACCCTACAAAGACCTAAGACAGAAGGTGGCATGGCTCTACCCAACTTTCAGTTTTATTACTGGGCAGCAAACATACAAGCTATAAAAACCTGGATACAAATAGATGAACATACACAGGCTTGGTCCGCAATGGAAGTAAAATCCTGCAGTACTTTTTTATATTATTCCCTGCTTTGTGCCCCAATAAATGCAAGTTATCAGCAATATACTAATAACCCAGTTGTGCTTCACTCACTCAGAATATGGAACCAATGTAGAAAGCATTTTAAGATGGAGAAGCTTTGATCTGTGGCACCTCTGCAAGAGAACCACCTCTTTCAACCCTCGCAAATATATGCAGTTTTTAATATCTGGAAAAAATTTGGGATTAAATTGCTTAGAGATCTTTATATATACAACATCTTTGCATGCTATGAACATTTCTTTCACTATCTTCAAATTAGGAACTTTGTTAAACAGAACCTCATCTTGAAACCTCATCCATGCCGGAAAAAATATTGCTCAATTTCAAGGACTTAGATACCATCTCTGCAATATATAAAATTATCTTGCAGTCCCTCCCTTTTAAAGATCCAAGAGGACAATGGGAAAAAGATCTCTTAATTAATATATCAGAAAAGGAGTGGAAATTAGCAATGCAGAGACTTCACTCGAGCTCCATATGCAAAAGCATGCAATTATAACTCAAAATTATATATCGAGCACATCTGTCTCGCCTAAAATTGTCCAAAATGTTTCCAGGGGAAGATCCAACCTGTGAACACTGCAATCAATTCCCAGCCTCACTGGGTCACATGTTTTGGGCCTGCACCAAATTAACATCATTTTGGACCAAAATTTTTAAGTGCCTTTCAGACAGCCTTGGGGTCACAATCCCTCCTAACCCACTAACAGCTGTGTTCGGTGTTCTTCCAGATGGGTTTAAAGTGGAGAAGGACAAACAAACTGTGATTGCATTCACTACACTTTTGGCACACAGACTTATTTTACTAAACTGGAAGAATCCTAACTCTCCTCTTTTAAGTCAGTGAGAAACCAATGTTTTATACTATTTGAAATTGGAAAAAATCAAGTATTCAGTTAGAGGATCTGTACAAATTTTTTGCAAAACCTGGCAGGATCTAATCAATAATATCTTAGAATAAGCTCTTAATGCACCGAGGAAGCAATTATCTCCACATTTCTTTTTCTTCTCCATTTATCTCTATTGATAATTGAACTCATCAATTTAGGTATGTCTACAAGCCTTAAGTTTTACTCTGTTGGCCATGCTCTCTCTCTCAGGGGTGGGAGGCAACTTCTTTTCAATCCTCTCTTTTGTAAAAATTGATCCATTTGTATGGAATGATTACAATAAAATTAATAAAATTTTAAATAAATAAATAACAATAATAATAATAACAAAAACTGTGGTAACACACAATAAAATAATTGTTGGCGTTAACTTGCCCAGCTCTAGTAATTTTTTTTTTGCCTTTTTTTTACTAATTCTTTGCCTTTGTATTGGATTTAAAACTAATATCACACATTCTTGTCCTTTGCTTCTTTCGGCCTTAACACAAGGCTTTCTAGAACTGTTCTCCCGTGGCTGGTATCTGTGTGGGTAACTGGAAAGTTTCTCACGGATTCTCTGCTCTAATGTCTAGCTTTGATGAATAGGTGATGGAAACCACCTCTTGTCACTTGTTGAGTAGTTGTGGAAATGACAGTTTTGACGGTCTACTAGTTAACATGTTATTTTAATTAGGCTGAGTAGATACACAAGGGTACATAGTTTTGCTGTGAATCTGAAATTTGCTTGGGTAATTTTTGGAAATCTACTATGCTATACATCAATTGGTTGTCATGGATTATTCTGTCTACTCAGCTATCTGATGAATTTTACCGACTTTGGACAAATCATTCTCCAGAGTCCAAAAGTACATTCACCAGGGATCTCGTCATCATTTTTGTCTCAACATGAGTAACAGAGGGTCTATTCATTCATTTTGGTCTGGAAGACATTATTGTCTATGTATTTATGAATGACACATTGATCATAACGTGCTGATTCCTCTGGTAAAATCACTGGAATGTGTGTCTATAGGCACTTTGAAGTTTGGATTACTTAACACTTGATCTGTCTCTAACAAAGCTCTGCTGATTAGTGATTTTATTATAGACATTAAGATGGACTGATTATGCCTTATGGAGACTTAGCAGAAACCAGGTGATTATTTTCATTTAAATCAAGTGCTCCCTCCGGGGAATGTCTGCATCTCTAAATCTTGTTCTTCAAGAAGGGGAGGCAATCTCGCAATAATTCACCGCAAAGACCTAAAATGATCATTGATACCTCTCCCAGAGCATCATTCCTTTGAACTGTTAGCTAACAAACTCTGTGGGCCTTCACCTACTATAATTGCTGCAATAAACAGGCCTCCTAAACCATCAAGTGTTTTTATTCCAGAACTTTTTACTATTTTAACTACTCTGTTTGTGATGTCGCCTAATGTCATCCTCATGGGTGATTTTAACATACACTTTGATGCATTCACAAAAGATTTTAATGAAATGCTTGATTGTTTTAATTTAATTCAATATGTGAACTTCTCAACTCATAACAAAGGTAATATTTTACACCATTTTAGTCTGCTGCTTTGGTATCATAACCCACAAACTTATTTCTACTAAATTACCCATCTCGGATCACAAAATGATTACTTTTGACATTAGCTTACCTCTCGGTAAATTAAAGGTTCAGTGTGTGATTTAATTTCATAATATCAAGCAAGTAAACCCAAACAGCCTTATTAGCATATTGCAAATACAGCCTGCTTCTACTACCACACCATCAGAACAAGTAGACCACCACAATGTTGCTCCATCATCTGCCTCTGATACACTGGCTCCCTTAAAAACATGAACTGTGTCATTTATTCATACTTCTCCTTGGTTCACACCTGAACTCAGTCAGCTCAAGGCCATGAGCCAATGGTTGGAGTGTCTAGCTAATAAGATGGGTTTTGTTATACATAAGGAAATGTATTGTGAGAGATGGCCGGCAGCTCAACCCGGCCGACACCCCCAGGACACTAAATGGTGACTTCCCTGCAGCTTAGCGGTGCCCCAGATTCCCGCAGGGCACTATGGGAGATGGAGTTCGGCTTCACAGCCCTGCTGGGTAACGTGGGTGGCGCCAGGGGATGCTGCAGGGAGACACAGGGACTTCTGTTTCCCATATAGCCCGGAAGTACTCCCAAGTCATGGGGACGGAAGGCCAAAAGTACTTCCGGGCTGAAGAAAATACAAGTCTCCATCTGACCCAGAAGTGCTGGTGAATCACATGGACAGAAGGACAGAAGCACTTCTGGGTAAAGGACTATATAAAGGACTAGTGGAGACCCAGCAAGGGAGCCGGAGTTAGGAGGGAGTGTGACGGAGCTGCTGGGAGGAGAGAATTGTTATAGTTATTGTATTGTTATTATAGTTATTACCCGTTTGTTGTGGTGGAGGTTCTTTGGGGCACTATAGAAAAGAAGTAAAAATATTCTTATTTCTTTTAACCAGTGTCCAGTGTGTTTGTTTGTTGGGGAAAAGGTGAGCAATAGTGCCACCTAGTGTTCACTATCACAGTATTTAGATCATATGTTAAATTTTACAAAATTTAACTTTGCTAAAAAATTAAAGAGCACTCCCCGCGTGATTTTATCAAGGTGTACTGCCAATGGTGTAAGACGCCCCAGTAGAGTTTTTCAAACCCATGTCTCCTGAATGACTGATTGGTTGAAAGTCTTCAATTTTAGTGTGTCATGAGAGGATGTGCAGCATTTTTCATAATGGCACTTATTGTTAAAGATATACAGCCCTTCACCACAGTGGAGTTGAGTTGGTTTAGGTATGCTCTGCATAACATAAATCGCTAACTATTAGGTAGTTACCTTAAGTTTGAACTGATCTGTCCTGACAACAGGGGTAAGTTAATTTATCACCATAGTAAGCCTTGCCCTTTAAAAATGGAGTTACAAGGTGGTAATACAATGTCCACGATATAATTAAAATTGGATTAAAACAATGTATTTTATTATGCATGTTGTTAAACTGTTATGTAATTATATTTAGAAAGTTTTAAATTTTAAAGTAAACGCAGGTATTTATATTAACTTATTTTAATTGGTTTGGATTGTAGCCAATGATGGCGCAGGTCTTTACGCAAAAGAAAGTAAAAAAGGGAGAAAAAAGGGAAGCGTGGGGGAATGGTGTAGGTATTGGTATAAACTTGTCGCCAGATAACTAACTATATTTGAGCTGTTACCGTGACAAATATGGTTATTTTCAATGGTAAAACTTCAACTTGAAGTTTTGTTAACAAAGAGCTGATTCCAGTATAGCAAAGCGTAATATGTTATGTACAATTTTGCTTTGCTTCAGTTATGAACTTCCCCAAAATTAGTTGATCCCTGTAAAGAGTTAATAGCATACTGACAATGTAATCTGTTGTAGTGCAAGCGTTAATTGGCGTTACACCTCACAACCTGCAAGCACCACGTTTCTTGGCTCTGCTGCCAGAAGCACGGTGGACGCTGTGGGGGTGGGTTATGGTTTCAGTTCTCCCTAAGCTTTTCCTGATTTTTATTTCATTTATTTTGTACTGATAATTTGTAATTGATTTATCATTTAAGAGGCATAGGGGAGAAGCCGCTTAATGTGACGCTCTGTTCCCTTTTATTTTTCCTATTGTTTTGGAAAGGTTTGCTATATTTTTTTTTTATGTTTTTTGTTATGAATATATAATTATAAAATTAGGATTTTTTTTTTGTATAAAGCTATGTGTATTGTAAATAGTTCTCGCTGGGAAATTTGAGTAATTTTTTGTAAATAGTTTTATATGCAATGTATTTATTGTGTAAATAAATGGGCAGAAACGCGGTGGACTCTGTGGGAGCCTAGAGGAGAACCTGTTTATGTGAGGCCCTCTTCCCTTTTTTTCCTTTTGTTTTGGAAAGTTTCTTGGAGAGGAAAATAAAAGCTTCTGTTTTGACCCTACGTGCCTCTGACTTGACGATCATTTACACGACGCAGAGAAAAGCAGTTTGCAGTTGACTACACCTGCACGGAGTTAACTGTCGAGAAAGAATATGTGGACGTGCTAGTGGTTCAACAAACTGTATTGAGAATGCCAAACTAGTGAGCTTACTTTCTTTTTATTAGTTTTTGAATGGCTTAGGTTTAATAGGTTAGGTTTAAACACTAAAATTGTTTACCTGGACTTAAATCTACTGAATTTATTATTTTGTATGGGATGTGGGATGTATATGTTTAAATAATTGTTCATACAGATAAATTAAACTTTTGAGTTCTGGTGTGTTTTTAATAATAACTGGCTTGCTATTAAGGGAAAAAAGAGAGTATAGTGATTTAACAAATGGCTAAAGTTTTATTACATGTGGTTTAGTAATGTGGGGTACAATTCATAGTAAGGTTACGTACATTACTGAGTCAACTGGTTAAAATATTAGTGTATCTTTTTTGTCATAGAGTATGGGGTAGATTATTAAACTTTAGATTATAAATTAGTTCATTAGATTACTAAAACAGATTTGTTCATTAAACAAAAATAGCTTTACGTCACATGGTTAGACAGTGGAGTGCCACTGGACAGCCAATGAGATTGTGACTTTTCTCAAATAATTTAGGAGTACTAACTCCTCATAAAATTTTCAGATTCTGTCTAGAATATATACACATTTTTATGTTTGGGCTTAGAAAAACATGAGAAAACAAACTTTGTGCGTGGAAAATTTTATAGGAGAACAAGACAAAAAATAAACATTTAAGTGACTTTCAATCTATGTAAATGTCAAGATTTTTGTAGAAAACATTACTAACAGAAATAGACGTTTCTTATGTATAGCTGTAATGTGAAGGCAACGTAACGCTACTAAGCTAACTTAATATCTTCACATTCTAGCAATGCTAAATACTATACAGTTCTTATTTATTCCTTTATACCGTGACCCTGTGTTAGGATATAGCAGGTTGGAAAATGACTGACTGAATGACTGAAGCTTCACTTAAAAAAAAAATATTTTTCAATGTAATTTCTGCCTTATGTCTTGACATTTAAATCTTAAATTAACTTTTTTTTTTTATTGGTGTATTGCAAACTTTTCACAGGCACAACAATAAAGCAACACTAAAAACATTAAAAAAACAACACTAAACACAAGTAAATAGAAGTTATTTTATCTTAACTTTGGAAAATATGTCAACTTGTGTGTATAATGGTACCTACTGTTATTTTCTTTTTCCAGCTTTTCAAATACGTTTATGCAGTTTGGATTGCAGACAAGAATCGTACTATCATTGCCACCTGTGCACAAAGACAAGAACATCAATGTTATGTTTTAAAAGAACCTGACAACGACACGCATGACAAGTTTCAGGTAAGTGTAACATCACTGGATCAATTATCATGAAACTGTTTTGTGAGCAGGTCTTTCTGAAAGATGTATTGCTAAAAAATGTATGAAATTTAAAAATATACATACAAGACATTCGTCATTTCACTAACTAATCTTTGCATGGTGTAACCTGTAGACAAGAGGTGTTTTTTGAGGATAGAAAGATGGATAAGTAATTACTGATGACGTAAAAAAAATGCCCATCTTATCTCTGCAATCGAGTGTTATTCTAAGGGTTACGTAGTGAGCAGTAAGCAGAACTACATATATGCGACATTCATAATTTCACCGATTAATCTTTGTATTGAGCAACCTATAAACATTAACAAGTCACTGTTAATACAAAGTGCCCATCTTGGCTCATAGACTAGCAGAACTGCAGTGTGTAGTGGGAATAAAGTCGCATTAATACAGCGTTCGACGATTCGAGAAGAACACGACAAGAGGAATACACGGAAAGGAATGAATAGTACCAGGTGGCGTGTATGGATGCTTTGAAGTAAAAACAGGACTCGAAAGAAAGTGGATCGGAGACTCAAAAAACAATGAACAGCAACGACACGCAGATGGCCAAAGAACATCAACGCGCCGCTCGCCTCTCATTCAAGTCGCCTGCCGTAATTCTGAATGGAGCGAATGAATACTCACACGTCCATAAAGTGCATCCCCAAAACACATAACAGTTACTTACTTACTGTCTGTCTCTCTGCGACTGAGTTCTTTTTGAACTCGTTCACACTCCTGCTCACTCAACAACAATCCTGCTTCCGTGTAGTACTTCTCAGTGTGAAACGGCGGCCGCAGCGTCGCTTCAGTCTCCGTCGCCCTACATGCCGTCACCCAGAGTCTAGCGGCGTGTCATTGGCACTAGTAATTGACGTTGCAAGAGGAAAATATGCTGTCAAAATAAAAGTCTTACTTGCACTTAATGCTGCTCTATCGTGTGGTGGCTGTGGCAAATGCGCTCTATCAGCTCGTGCTCCTAATCTCTCCTCTCCTCCTATGAAATAACAAGCACCTATCAAAAGATGATGATGATGATTATTAAAGGTACATTCCTAAAATAAATATAGAGAAGACTGTGGTTAAAACGCACAAAAAACAAACACAGTTTCAATTTTTCCTTCATTTAACAAGATAACTTTTTGAAAGGATAATATATATGAATTATATATAATATACATCATTTCTTTGATAAAGATCAAACATTTGTTTATTTTTAATTTAGGAATAATCACTAAATTATACTGAAAGAAGGCGCTAATGTTTGTGTTTCTAATGGATGAATTTGCATACTGTATCATATAAAAAGGGGTTAAGGGGAAACGGTTTAGGACATATCAGAATCTTATAAACTAGTAACAGTTCAGACTAATTACACAGTCTTCTCATTGAGCTTAAAAGCTGAATCACTAATAAAATATTAATTTTATATTAACTATCATGGATTAAGATTAGGGCAGCTTCCCGGGTCCTCCCTGAGTGGAGTTTGCATGTTCTCCCCGTATCTGCATGGTGCAGGTTAGGTGCATTGGCGATTCTAAATTGTCCCCAGTGTGTGCTTGGTGTGTGTGTGTGTGTGTGTGTGTGTGTGTGTGTGTGTCCTGTGGTGGGCTAGCACCCTGCCCGGGATTTGTTCCCTGCCTTGCGCCCTGTGCTGGATGGGATTGGCTCCATTATTGGTTGGATAATGGATTGATGGATGGATTAAGATCATTTTTTTCTCTGGTCATTCCAGATTTAAAAAAATTGACCAAGAGGTGAGCATTTATGAAAATTTTAGGTCTTGTTATTATTAAACTTGCCAAGTATACAAATCTAAGTGTACCAATTTTAGAGATAAGATAGGGGACAAAATTCTAATGAAAAATTTAATTTAATGGAAATTACCTAATCCAATTCATTCTGAAAGTGTTGTTGAAAGTGGGAAATTCAAAAATAAGACCACCAATGAATGTTTTCCTTTCATTTAAAATTTTGTAACATTTTGAAATTTTCTCATAGCTGAATTATCAAGATACAATGTTATAGCAATTCTTGAAATGTCCTTTACTTTGGTAACCAGAATTCGGCTTCCTAATGTCAAATTAGTTGAAAACCATAAAGTTTTTTGTTTTTTTTTGTATTTGGTACACTGTATTAAACCCCAAGAGGAATATCTTGAGTATTTTCTATAATAAAATGCAAAATTAAAGAGCATCAATTGTTACTGCCATATGAAAAGGTAGTTCTCAAGTAATTTCCCTGTTTCTTAAATGTAAAATGACCAGCAGGTAATCTGCCACTTCACACATACACACTGATATTGGTTTGATTCCTGTGCCTGGTTGTTATCTGTGTAAAGTTTCCTTGTTCCCGCTTTGCTAATGTGAATTGTTCTTTGGTTTTCCTCTCACAATTCCTGAAGATGTGCAGGTTAAGTAATTAAGCTCTAACACGTTGACCCCATGTGAGTGTTGGTGTGTGCCGGAGTGGGCCCTGTGACGGACTAATCCCCTGTCCTAGGTTGTCCACTGCAAGGTTATTATAGTTAAGGAAAACTAGAATCAAAACTGAAACTATTAATAAAAAAAACATTTTTTAAACTGAAATAAAATAATTAACAAAACCGAAATGAAAAACTGAAACTGAACGAAGCTATTAAAGTAGCTGAAAAGACTAACTGAAATAAAATAATAATTTACTAAGAATACTTTTACTTTTCGTCACAACCAGACTAGCTCAAGGGCTAATCTGAGCTGCAGGGGACCCGGAATTAATAAAAAAAAATGCAATTTGAATTTCATATTTGGTTTTTGAATACATTTTCCCGCAGTTAGTCTTTAACAGGGTGGCGCAGTGGATAGTGCTGCTGCCTCGCAGTTGGGAGACCTGGGGACCTGGGTTCGCTTCCCGGGTCCTCCCTGCGTGGAGTTTGCATGTTCTCCCCGTGTCTGCGTGGGTTTCCTCCCGGTACTCCGGTTTCCTTCAACAGTCCAAAGACATGCTGGTTAGGTGGATTGGTGATTCCTAAATTGGCCATAGTGTGTGTTTGTGTGTGTCTTGCGGTGAGTTGGCACCCTGCCCGGGACTGATTCGTGCCCTGTGTTGGCTGGGATTGGCTCCAGCAGACCCCCGTGACCCTGTGTTCGGATTCAGCGGGTTGGAACATGGATGGATGGATAGTCTTTAACACTTAAAACTTTTAACTCTAAAACAAAAAGTTATCCACCACAAGCCGCCCGCATATAGTTATCCAGTGATCAGCAGCTGGTGACGGAGGGCGGGTGTTGACACAGCATTTGCGGTGACATCGTAAACTCAATACGAGCCCGTAAAGCAATTTACTGTGTGATAACAGTGACAGTTTATCAGGAGCTGATAGTGACAGCATGATAGATTGTGGTTCAAGTGTTAGTGAAGCGTACCGAGGGGATGATTTTACTTTGAATGTGCTCGGCAGCTTTGGCATTCAGTGGAACTCCGGGGCTCAAGAGAGAAGTATGAAGGAAAGGAGGCTAGTATTAGGAGATGGAATTACAGCAAAGCAAACTGGAAGAAATGTAAAATATTATGTAAGAAATGTTTAATAGGGATAAATCTAGAGGAGGATGTGAATTTGTGCATTATCAAATAGTGTGAGATTATGTATATCAAGCGTTGAAAGTGATTCCACAGAAAAAAAGGTATTAAGAGAAAAAAGGTGCAATTTGGGAGAAAAAGAGTACATTTAGGAAAATTAAGAAAAAATATTCTATAAATAATTTTATTACATATAAAAAGGCCCAGTCAGTTGTAAGGTGGTGAAACAGGCTAAAAAGATGTATACTGGAGGTCCATTTGGGAAAGTATTGGGAAAGAAACTTCAGTTACAGATGTCTGGAGAATGACTAAGAAAATGGGAGAGGTTAATCAGGATAAGAGAATTCCAGCATTAAATGATGAGGGAAGAGTGATGGTAACAGAAGTGGAGAAGGCTGAATTACTAGGTAAAACCTTTATTAACATACACCGTGAAGACAGTTTGACTGAAGAAATTAGGAAACATAGGAGTACAACTTTAAGAGATAATCCTGATGTGTTGGTAGCAAGAAGTAGCGATGATGATATTATGGATGCAAAGTTTTCTTTGAAAAAATTTTAAAAAGCAGTTGCAAAAGCTAAGAAAACATCTCTTGGAAAAGATGACTTATGCTATTGCATGTCTGAGAATATGTCAGAAATATCAATGGAAGTAATACTGAAATTCTGTAATTATATTTGAAAGGTAAGGCGCATCCCCACTTTGTGGAAAAATGGTGAATCCAATTTTGAAACCAGGTAAATCCCCTTCAGACCCGTCTAGCTATGGACCAGTAGATAGATAGATAGATAGATAGATAGATAGATAGATAGATAGATAGATAGATAGATAGATAGATAGATAGATAGATAGATAGATAGATAGATAGATAGATACTTTATTAATCCCAATGGGAAATTCACAATTCACAGTATATCTAACTTCTCACTTATGTAAAACCATGGAACAAATGGTAACAATACTGCATTTGTTAGAGAAGAAAGGAGAAATAGTTGCTCATCAAAATGGATTTAGGAAAGGTAGAAAGACGTTGGATTCCATTTTGTGTCTAGAAGATGATATTAGAAAAGCACAGGTTAATAAAGAATTTGTAGTTGTGGTATTTTTTTTTTTGATAGTGAAAATGCCTATGATATGTTATGGAAGGAAGGACTTTTAGTTAAATTGAGTAATTTAGGAACAGGTGGAAGAATGTATAACATTTTTTTTTTAATTTCCTTTTTGAAAGATTTATGCAGGTAAGGATGGGAAAAGAATACTCTAAATCGGGGTGCCCAATGCGTCACGATCGACCCGTAGATCGCAAAGGTAGTGCAGATAGATCGCGTTGCATTCAAATAATTTTTTTTTAAAACGTTAGTCTATCATATATCCTCCCTATGGCATTTGCCACTTGATTGACATACAGGGCGGCCAGTCTGAGATCTCTTTTCTTCTAACATACTGGTCATCCCGCATGCATGATCAAACGCGTGAGCTACTGCAAAACTCCAGCTGTGATCTAGCCTTCCAATTTATATCGACTAAAGAAGGGATTTAAAAAAATTGTTTGGGGAGGGTATGGGCTGGATGTGGAATTGGAAGAGGATTTTTTTCTCACAATGTCACAATCAAAGTGCATTTGTCTGATCTGTCAATCTATTGCTATTCCAAAGAAGGAAAATGTGGAAAGGCACTTTCGAACTGTTCATAAAAACTACGAAAACTGATTTCCTTCCGAAAAGCGATCTGAGAAAGAGAAAGGAGAGGGAACTAAAATCGCAGTTAATCGGACAGCCGTCATTTTTCACTTGGCTGAATTCAAAAGCAAAGGCAGACACACCGAAGCGTCGTTCCGGGTGAGTCACTCGATCATTAAGCATAAGAAGTCCTTGAGGGTGATTCACGCGCATCAAAAATTGCAACACTGTTTCATCTAAAACTCCTCTACAGTGGAGGATGACATTTTGACACTACAGGCTGACATTCAGCTGAAGTCTGGGGCTCTTGGACAGTTTTGGAACTTACTCACAGAGGGAAAGTACCCAAGCATGAGGAAATGTGTTACCTCCTTGACTGCATTATTCGGCTCTACTTATTTATGTGAGTCAGCCTTTTCCCACATGACGATTATTAAATCCAAATACTATAGTGACCCTAAATGTATTGAATTGTTATTGTACCATAAAGGTTATTCAGTAATGCAAGGTACAACAACATATATTTTATGTATAAAGTATACTCAGTATATATTTTTAATGTAGGTAGATCATTTCAACCTGGTCATTTTAAAAGTTGCTCACAAGCCGAAAAAGTGTGGGCACCCCTGCTCTAAATCATACAATTTAGAGAATGGTAACACACAAGGGAGTATGTATAGTCCATTATTATTTAATATAATGATTAATGATATTTTTTGTAACATTGGGACTGGTGTTGGTAAATCATTAAATGCGGATGATGGTGCATTTTGAATTTCAGTTACATTGTACATAAAATGCAATTAGCCATTAATGATCTATATTACTAACCGAGAATGCTAAACCGGATGATGGACGCAGGCACATCCGGCCATGGGCCGTAGCTGCAAAAAGACGTACTGCGCAGGCGCAAAAAGAGTCCGCAAGAGTCGGCTGAGGAGCCGAGAAAGGCGGACAAAAGAGGGCGACAAAGGCGGATGAGGGGCCGCGAGTGGCGGACAAGACCACAGAAAAAAGGAGTGAGCACATACAAAAAGGAGTCACACAGGCACCGAAAAAAGGAAAAGGCACATAAAAAAGTACTCAACCGCGGGCAAAGCACAAAACACATTGCACACGAAACTAAACACAACAAAAAAAAAAAGAACAGACGAGCGCACAACAGCAAGGCACGACCACACCCCCCCCCCCCCCCCCCCCCCAGGCACCGGACGGGACACACACCAAGAGGGGGATTCAACAAGCCCATGGAAGACAATAAAAAAGAACACAAAACCACCCCACAGACCCTACAAGCAAGGGACGGGACACACACAAAGAGGGGGATTCAAACAAGACACAGGAACACAAAAAGAAAGAAGACGCTCGCGCAACAACAATCCCCCCCACACATCCATAAGAAGTGACACCCAAAGCCACATATTCTAAAGTGAACGTCGACACCTTCACACTAGGCAGCATGGGTGTCGGCGTAGGTGTCAAGCCCATGGGACACAAAAAGAAAGAAGACGCAAGCGCAACAACAATCCTCAATCCTCATATAAAGAGGAAAGGGTACAACTTCAGGCAACACTTCAAGAAATGGGGATTAATAGTTTTACTTTAAAAGATTTGATTAGCTATGAAAATAACCATAGTCCGTATCATAGAGTAGTTTTCCAGTATTGAGAATCTAGAAGGCTTTAATGGGGTGATTTAGTTTGAGTTCTAAATTGAGTTTTTTTTTCCCCTGCATATTCTGCACCACACTCCAGTCTAGTTGGTGGCAGCAATGCAGAGGAGTAAGATCGCTGTCAAAACTAACTTGTCAATAATTTAAGTCAAATTTACATTTCACATGTGTCAATTATGCTTGTGCTTCTGAAAATTATGAGTACAATTCTCAAGTGTGAAGAAACAGTCAAAAATATGTCATTAGACACACGAGGTATTCTCTATCGAAGAAGAAACAATTGATTTTTGTTACTACGCATGTGCCACAATGGTAGAAAGGTGGACTTACTTTTGACAGAGATCACACTTCCTATTGAACCCCCTTAAAGTGGCTCCAAAGGGCAATACACAAAAAACAAAATAAAACTGACACAATGAAATCAATTAAACAATGACAACATGCAATTGACAATAAAAAGTGAGAGCATGAAATTAACAAATTAACGGCAGTGCGTTTTAATCTTTTCATAACGTCTTATCCGAGTGTCCAGATGTTTGTTATACGTGTAATGGAAAGCAAGGTATTGCGGAAGGCTCCCAACCTTTGGATTTTGGTACTCTTGCTCATATATTTGGGATTGGGGTGTGATGCACGGAATTAAGACCCCCCCCCCCCCCCCATCCCCTTGGAGAATATGAATATATACAAAACTACAAACAGAAGTAAACATCTGGGGCTTTGCATAATATAAACTCCTGAAGCAACCCCTCATGACGGCACTGCTCTTAAGTGAAGTTTTTTATATTTTTAATGCTTGTGATTTTGTTGTGAAAACACAGAGTTAGATTAACGACTTAGTACACAGAATTTTATGCCCTTATAATGGTAGAAATATTTAGGACAAAAATAAATAAGCAAAATAAATAAAAAAATGTGTAGTATGACAATAAATACATAATAACATTAAATAGAGGAGTTTGCAATGTTCTTCCCGTGTCTGCAGGGATTTCCTCCCACAGTGCAAAGACATGCAGGTTTGGTGCTTTGGCAGTACTCAATTGTGTGTGTGTGTGTGTGTGTGTGTGTGTGTGTGTGTGTGTGTGTGTGTGTGTGTGTGTGTTTTCAACCTGCGATGGACTGGTGTCCTATGCTGGCTGGGATAGGCCCCGGCAGACCCTTGCGACTCTGTTCAGGACTAAGTGGGTTTGAAAATGACTGACTGACATAATGAACAAAAGGCAAATTTCGTGACCCATTTAATTATTTGTACTTGCATTTCATGTTGTTATTATTTATTTAGTGACACATTTCACAATAATTTTATTTATTTTCATGTTATTTATTTATTTGTGCTATTTATCCATACATCAATCCAATTTCTAAACCCACTTTATCCTGTGCAGAGGCAGAGTTATGGGGAAGCTGGAGCCTATCCTAGGAAGCATAAAGCACATTTCTTTTCTTTTGTCTGTGCCAATTAAATATCATATAAATCTCATTCATCAGATTACAGTGTGCCAACTTTGCCAGCCAGTATAACCCATGTAACCATGTTGGCCCAAGAAAAACTCAACTGAATTTTCCAAAAGGCATCCATCTTGTCACAAATGTTTTAAAATTAGGGTGGTGCAGTGCCATTTAACCCTTTGCAATGGTAACTGAGCATCACAGTGAAACATTTTCATTGGATATGCCAAGTTTGCCAGCCAATTTGACCCATGAACTCACATTGGTCCAGGCAAATCTCAGCTGCACAGCTGCAACATTAAAAAAAAGGAAACTTGTCACAAAGCTATGAAAATGAGGCTGGTAAAATGAAGCACAACCCTCTGCAGCGCCTGTTAAACATCAAAGTTAATTTTAGTCATTAAAAATGGGAATGTGACAAATGTGCCAGTCAATTTGAGCCAGATACTCACCTTGGTCTGTGCAAAACTCAACTGCAACTTAATAAAGGCATCTGTATTTTCAACTAGGGTGGTCCAACACCATTTACCTTTTACAGTGCCCATTAAACATCATGGTTAATTTCCTTCATTGCCAAATTTGCCAGTCAGTCTGACCCATGTAACCACACAACTGCACTTTAATAAAGGTATTCACTTTTCTGTGAAAATAAGAGTGGGTCAAGAGCACACAATACTATACTGTATAATGCCAGTCAAACATCACATTGAAATCTGTTCATTAAATATATGGGAATATGACAAATTTGAAAGCCCATTTGACCCATGCACTCAAAGTTCAATTGCAATTTAACAAAGGCATCTTTCTTTTCTCAAAACTAGTGTAGCCCAATGTCATCCAACCCTCTGCAGTGCCAATTAAATATCTAATTCCATTCATTAGATGTGGGAATGTGCCAACTTTGCCTGTCAATTTGACCCATGTACCCAACTCAGATATATCAAAGGCATCTGTCTTGTCAAAAAGCCATGAAAATAATGGCTGCCCAACATCACCTAACGCTTTACTGTGCCCATTAAATATCCAAGTACATCTTACTCATTGGATATGACAGTGTTCCAAGTCTGTGATTGAGTTGGGCAAAACTGACCTGCCATTTAACAAAGGCAACTGTCTTGTCGCAAAACTTTGAAAATTAAGCTGGTCCAGCTTGATGTAACTTCTTTGCATCCGATCAGGTAGAAAATGTGGAAAACTGATTTTTTTTTCAAATAAAGGGCCCATTTTACTTATAGTGATGCACGTTAATATCTTTTTATGCTGCAGAATATTTTGACTGGCTCTTATCATTGAATAAGTAACTGCTTTGCACAAGTTATGTGAAAAAGAAACCAGCTGGAAGCGAATAAGTTCAGGCTCATGTGAATTGGTCACGTTCTCCCCATATCTCTGTGGGCTTTATGCCAGACCTCCTAAAGACTTGCAGGCAAAATAAATAGAGGGTCCAATGGTGCACCCCAATGATGGATTAGCGTCACTGTGTAATCAGAATAATAAGTTTAATGTCACTGTGCTCTGTGCAGACATTTTAAATCTGTTTTTTCTTGTCTTTTTACATGTACAGCTGACCCAGATTTAGTACAAAGGGGCTCAGCATTTAGAATTGCTAGGCCAAGCATCGGATAAGATAGACAAAGACAGCTGGGGGAACGTGCAGTCAGCCTGAAGACAGATGTATACTATTTTTTGTCTCTTAAAAATCAGCATAAGATCTTCTTTCCTTGTTTGGAATTGGACTATTTGCTTACATGGGGGCCTGCATGTGGAGAAAACAGTACAAAAGACTTGGACAGCAGCCAAACATCTTTGAAGCCGATGGACGGATGGGAGATATTGTCATCCATCCTGAAAATCCTTCCATCGCAGCGACAAAAATGGCAGACTGTATACATTGAGATCCCATCTGGATAAAAGTCTTGCTATGGCTTCCTCGTCTGTAATGCTGCATAAATCATCATTAAAGAAATCTAAGTTATTTTCTCTTATGTGATTTCTTATTACCGTATCACTATGGGAGAGATATCACCTTTTAATATTATATCTATATAGTTTTGGGTTACCTAAGACAAAAGAACTTATTCCAACCAGGGAGCTAGTGCTCCCTAGAGGAAAATACATGGCCTAGGCTGATTGTCCATAGATGTTCATTAAATGCTGATAGGAAAGAGACCTCCAGTTAGATCACAAACATGCAAGACTGAGGTGGCAATTGAATCGACTACCAAAGCTTTAGCCCTTATATATGGAGTAGGATTTCTGTCAAAAGTAACTCCACCTTTCTACCTTTGTGGTACATGCGTAGTAGCAAAAATTGATTGTTTCTTCTTTGACAGAGAATGCCTTGTGTGTCCACTTACTTTTTTTGACAGTTTGTTCTTGCTTGAGAATTTTACTCATAATTTCAGAAGCAAGCATATCTTTTAGAAGCACAGGCGTATTTTTTAGAAGCAAGTACAATTTTTAGAAGCGCAAGAGTAATTTTCAGAAGCAAGTGTAACTTTCAGAGCAAACGGGTCACTAGGTGGTTTTTCGACCAACAGCCCTATACTTTTTCAGTTGTTTACCGCTGGGGCACCCTGCAGGCCAATGCCGATGCCCTTTCTTGGAGTCATGACCTCTCAGCCATGGGTCTAGGCTGAGGGGGGTGCTGTGTGACACACTTGCACAAGGGAAGCAGTTAAAAGGCTCAAAAGAAGGTAATTCCAAGCCAGGCCAGGGGGTAGCAGAGTGCAATAATCCTATCTCTGATTTGAATGCAGACCAAACATGGGACATCCCGCCTGGGTCCAACAACGTCACTTCCCCTGACTGACCTTAAAACCCTGCCAACTACTTCCAGTTAATCATTTTTGTTTTGAACTCAATCTGTACACAACTGTGCATCTTATTTTGCTCTTTTGCTGTCAAAGCAGAAGTATATGGGTGGCTGCCCCAAACCTTTTTTGTGTGTCAAGGCTAATTATTTCACTATAAATATACTGCTCAAAAAAATTAAAGGAACACTTTTTAATCAGAGTATAACATCAAATCAATAAAACTTCTGGGCTATTTATCTGGTCAGTTAAGTAGCAGAGGGATTTGTTAATCAGTTTCAGCTACTTTGATGTTAATAAAATTAAGAACAGGTGCACTAGAGGGGCAACAATGAGACAACCCCCAAAACAGGAATGAATGGTTTAACAGGTGAAGGGAGGCCACTGACATTTTTTCCTCCTCATCTGTTTTGTCACTCGTTTTGCATTTGGCTACAGTCAGTGTCACTACTGGTAGCATGAGGCCATACTTGGACCCTACAGAGGTGGCACAGGTAGTCCAACTTCTCCAAGATGGCAGACACATCAATGCGCGCCATATGTTTCCTACGTCTCCCAGCACAGTCTCAAGGGCATGTAGGAGATTCCAGGAGACAGGCAGTTACTCTAGGAGAGTTGGACAGGGCCCTTCGTAGAAGGTCCTTAACCCATCAGCAGGACCCACTGGTATCTGCTCCTTTGGGCAAGGAGGAACAGGATGAGCACTGCCAGAGGCTACAAAATGACCTCCAGCAGGCAGGCCACTGGTGTGAATGTCTCTGACCAAACAATCAGAAACAGACTTCATGAGGGTGGCCTGAAGGCCCAACATCCTCTGGTGGGCCCTGTGCTCACTGCCTGCCTGGCACCATGGAGCTCAATTGGCATTTGCCATAGAATACCAGAATTGGCAGGTCCACCACTGGTGCCCTGTTCTTTTCACAGATGATAGCAGGTTCACCCTAAGCACATGTGACAGACGTGAAATGGTCTGGAGAAGCCGTGGAGAACGTTATGCTGCCTGTAACATCGTTCAGCATGACCGGTTTGGTGGTAGGTCAGTGATGGTCTGGGGAGGCATATCAATGGCGGGACGCATAGACCTCTACAGGCTAGACAACAGCACCTTGACTGCCATTAGGTGTCAGGATGAAATCCTTGGACCCATTGTCAGGCCCTATGCTGGTGCAATGGTTCCTGGGTTCCTCCTGGTGCACAACAATGCCCGGCCTCATGTGGCAAGAGTATGCAGGTAGTTCCTGGAGGATGAAGGAATTGATTCCATTGACTACCCTACCCCACTCCCTCACCTGACCTCAATCCAATAGAACACCTCTGGGTGGGACATTATGTTTCTATCCATCTGACGCCTCACACTGTCCATGAGCTCCATGATGCCCTGGTCCAGATCTGGGAGGAGATCCCCCAGAACACCATCCGTCATCTCATTAGGAGCATGGGGGCCATACAAACTACTGAGTACGATTTGGAGTTGCTGCAATGAAATATTGGTGAAATGGACAAGCCTGCCGCACCATTTTTTCCCTTTGATTTTCGGGGTGTCTTTGAATTTAGACCTCTGTAGGTTGATCATTTTCATTTCCATCAAACGATGTGGCTGCCATCCTTTCGTTCCTAACACATCACCATATCAGTATAGATATCCAGCAGGATTTTTTTTTTCCCATTGAGATCTGATGCATTTTCAAAGTGTTCCTTTAATTTTTTTGAGGAGTTTCCTCTTTTATATGATGATTTGATTGAAGTGGGACATGAAAAGGACATTATGAAAAAGTAACTAATCTGTATGGGGCATACTATTTTCATGATCTTTGTTCAATTGTGAAAATACAATTCCATCAAACATTTAGTATTAAATTCCCTTTCTGTATTTCCTGATCTGTTTCACTTTGGAGTTAAGATAAAACATGTGTAAAGACAAAATAAAAAACAAAGAAAAACAACTCCTTTAAAATTAAAAAAATCCTAATCTAAAGGGGAAGCTGTATCACTAGGTTCGGAGCATATGCCGATACAGCGTCCACATGACGATCCACCCAGACTGGAACCCGAGTACAGCCAAGCAAAGGGTGACACCTCAGCACAGCACTGAAACAATCCTGCCACCCAACCCCAAATCTTCCCTGCAAGTTGTAGCAGGGTTTTATATTTTTGTGAAAGCTCTTTAGTTGTTAAAAAATATATATTTATTTATTTGTATTTGTACGCTTTTAGATAGATAGATAGATAGATAGATAGATAGATAGATAGATAGATAGATAGATAGATAGATAGATAGATAGATAGATAGATAGATAGATAGATAGATAGATACTTTATTAATCCCGATGGGAAATTCACATTCTTCAGCAGCAGCATACTGATACAATAAATAATATTAAATTAAAGAATGATAATAATACAGGTGAAAAAAACAGACAATAACTATGTATAATGTTAAATATTAACGTTTACCCCCCCTGGTGGAATTAAAGAGTCGCATAGTTTGGGGGAGGAACGATCTCCTCAATCTGTCTGTGGAGCAGGACAGTGACAGCAGTCTGTCGCTGAAGCTGCTCTTCTGTCTGGAGATGATACTATTTAGTGGATGCAGTGGATTCTCCATAATTGATAGGAGCCTGCTGAGCACCCTTCGCTCTGCCACAGATGTTAAACTGTCCAGCTCCATGCCAACAATAGAGCCTGCCTTCCTCACCAGTTTGTCCAGGCGTGAGGCGTCTTTCCTCTTAATGCTGCCTCCCCAGCACACCACTGTGTAGAAGAGGGCGCTCGCCACAACTGTTTGATAGAACATCTGCAGCATCTTATTGCAGATGTTGAAGGAAGCCAGCCTTCTAAGGAAGTATAACCGGCTTTGTCCTTTCTTGCACAGCGCATTAGTATTGGCAGTCCAGTCTAATTTATCATCCAGCTGCACTCCCAGATATTTATAGGTCTGCACCATCTGCACACAGTCACCTTTGATGATCACTGGGTCTATGAGGGGTCTGGGCCTCCTAAAATCCACCACCAGCTCCTTGGTTTTGCTGGTGTTCAGGTGTAGGTGGTTTGAGTCGCACCATTTAACAAAGTCATTGATTAGGTCCCTATACTCCTCCTCCAGCCCATTCCTGATACAGCCCACGATAGCAGTGTCATCAGCGAACTTTTGCACATGGCAGGACTCCGAGTTGTATTGGAATACTTTATTAATCCCAAGGGGAAATTCACATACTCCAGCAGCACCTTACTGATACAAAAAAAAAAAAAACAATATTAAATTAAAGATTGATAATAATGCAGGTAAAAACAGACAATAACTTTATATAATGTTAACGTTTAAACCCCCCCCCCCCCCACCCCCCCCCCCCCCGGGTGGAATTGAAGAATCGCATAGTTTGGGGGAGGAACGATTTCCTCAGTCTGTCAGTCAGCTTTTCGATATTGATATGATTTATTTTGGGGAACACTGTCAAATAATAGATACATTGTAAAGGTAGCAGCTTGATTTTGGAGTTGGGGTGGGGTGGGGGTTGGGGGGGTGGATGAGGTTTTCGCAATTTCTTTTTGGCTTGGAAAAAAAAATAAAAACACTTTAAAGCTATCTACTTGCGTAAGGATTTATTCTTATGGGTTATTCTTAGCTGTAAAAACTTTATCCTCTTGTAATTTTATAAATACTTCATTTTTTTCACCGTTATTATTATTATTATTATTTTCTTCTCAGGACAGCAAATTTAATCTGTGAAGCATTAAACATTTTATGAAATTATTATGCAGTTTACAGAACTTTGAAAAAATGAATAGTGATAATATTCAAGGGGAAAAACAATTGTTTTATTAAAGATGAACCTTATTAGCGCAAAATATTTGACCGCCTCTACTCGATGCGTTTTACTTCAAACTTGTTTTGTTCTGTAAGGAGACGTGGCACAATTCATAACAAGGAGCTTCACGGTGTGGGCGTCTTTAGAATGTAGCGGGGCTCACTAGAGTACCCAACAGAGAGATACGAGAACACAGCTCAGTAAGCCAATTCGTGCATAACATCAGGAATCCATTTATTTATGTACACATGTATAGTTCTTCTTTTGATTTAGTTTTACAAGTGTTGTTTCGTACAAGATTCACTCCGATTGCTGTGGCCCACTTATCACTCCTCTCCACTCCAGATTAAAAAAGTGACCAGTTTTATAAATTTCGCTTTAGCTTTTGCGATAGTTTTATTTAACGACTACACGACAGTCGCCAGTTTCATCTGCCATTAGCGCATTAACGTGACATGGGGATTTCTCTGCGGCTCCTTTAAGAATGTATTTGCGTTTCCATCCTGTGAACGCGCGATCAGAGTCCTGCGCGTTCTGATAGGTTTGAAAGCTGCACGCATGCGCATAAAGTACAAGTCTTTTGGTGTTCCGCCTATCACTAAGTATTAGTAATCAAAGTGTTGTGAGCATATATTGTAATCCTAGACATACCTCCTCGATAGATAGCATGGTTAGATAGAACACCTCTTAACTTGTACGGCGCACACCCGACGTTTTAATTTCGTTTTCAACTTTTAAGCAAATCATCATATGTACCTTTGGTAGCGTCCGGCTGACGTCATCCAGGGCGACGGCTACTGACACAAGGCTGGCGCCTCGGTTTGTGCACATAATTATAAGGGAGGAAGACTGTAGCGGAGTAGGACTTTGAACGAAGTTGGAAAGAGCCTCACTGCTGAGAAACAAACAGACGGTAAGTGCTCTGGGTTTGGGTGCGCACTTTATGGATGTGTGAGTTTTAATTCGCTCCACTCCGACTAATCGCACGCGACTTGAGAGAGATGCTCGCGGTTCATTCGTGTCCTTAAGCCCAGCAGAATCACATGTGAAAACTCTCCCGGCATTTAATAAGGTCGTAAGTCCTCCGCGCACACCTCAATATTCAGGTCGCATACCTGTGCTTTAATAATACCGTTTCAGGAGTGGCACCATTTTTCATTCACAAAATGGCAAATCCATCTCTGTTCTTGCTATTATCAATAGCAGCCTTTCCTCAGTGTTACCTTTCCTGCCTGTCTCCAGACCGTGGTCGGGGTGACGCAGGGGAGCTTCTCCTTCGTCGTGTTCAGTGGTGTGAAGCTCCAGGGCCAGAGCACGTGCTCTGGGGTAAAACCCTGTCCCTGAGTTCCCTTGTCCTAATTTTCAACAAGGAGCGACACAGAAGGCTTGAAGGCTCCAAAGTTAACTTTATTGAAAATACTTTTTAGGTGCTTGTTTTCAAGTTAACAGAGACCAACGCCAAGAGAGTGATCCGCTACAATCCAACACAATACACACACAATCGACTTCCTCCTTTTTTTTTTTTTACAATTTATATTCAAAACTCCACCCCTCAACACCGACAACTCCACCCACATCCCACATTCAGTATGATCGAGATGTCAGGCTGTGATTTTAAGCTCTGATCCCAACATTACCCCCACTGCTGGATGGTGATTAACAGCACCATTCCAGAACTAAGAAAAAAAAAACATAACCTTAGTAACATATAAATAGATTCCTATATTGCATAACTTTCCTCTCTCTGCAAACAAGTACATTTCAACATATGAATATAAGAAAAATAACAAGAACAAGTTTTCACAGAACAGTTGTCAATTTAGTTCAATGGACCACCCATTCACCAAATTTGTTTGGTGGTCTCCTTTTTCTTCTGGGTCTCGCGGTGGGTAGTGGGTTGAAAGGAGAGCTGAAGATACTCTCTTCCATGCTTTGCAGCTCCGCACTACCCCCACTAGTAGGGTGCCTGTCTTCATTTGTGTAACCGAAGGTGGCATTCAGAGGAGGCTGATTTGGACTTAATGGGCTCCAAGTCTTGTCATTATCAAGGTCCACGTCCCTCTCGTCTCCTCCTTCCATGGTAGGATTCTTAAACAGCGCTGATAAATCAACATCTTGTTCAGCAAGATCTGTATCAAGGTTAGGTGGTAGTATTTCAGCGGGCTTCCATGTTTCCGCATTTTGAAAGACCCAGCCATTATCTAATGGGGTGCGGGGGGTGGTACGGTTTCAATTTGTCATGATGTACTACCTTCCACTTTGTCTTTGGGCCTTTCTGGATGCGATACACCAGATCATCTAAATGACCAAGAACAAAATAGGGTCCTTCATAAGATGGCAAGAACTTCCGCACTTTATTCTTTACTCTT
This sequence comes from Erpetoichthys calabaricus, assembly GCF_900747795.2. Classification (NCBI taxonomy): domain Eukaryota; kingdom Metazoa; phylum Chordata; class Cladistia; order Polypteriformes; family Polypteridae; genus Erpetoichthys; species Erpetoichthys calabaricus. The sequence continues at coordinate 347,700,144 of NC_041394.2, read as the reverse complement.
CGGGTCCCCTTCACCAAATGCCAGACAGCATCCCCAATCTTGTACTGAACCTTACAGATGTTCTTATCATATTGTTTCTTAGCACGAACTACAGACTGTCCTAGGGCATCCCTTACAATCTGATGTGCAAGCTCCAGTCTTTCTCGGAGCTGAATCACATGTTGTGGAAGGGTTTGATTGTGATCATAGTTTAGGGGCAAGCCAGCAACAATGTCAATAGGTTCCGTTACTTCTCGTCCATGTAACATCATATTGGGTGTAAAACCAGTCGAACTGTGTTTCGTGGCTCGGTAAGCCATTACAGCGTATGGGGTCATGAGGTCCCAGTCCCAGTGGCAACGCTCAGCTGTTGTAGCAAGAATTTTCTGCAAAGTAGCATTAAATCGTTCTACTTGGCCATCTGATTGGGGTCGGAATGGAGTAGTATGTGTCTTCTCAATTCCTAATAACCCACACATCCGTTGGAATACTTCAGATTCAAAATTGGAACCCTGATCACTGTGTAGACTGTATGGCACTCCATAACGGCACACCCATTCTGCAGTAAATACTTCAGCAACTGTAGTAGCTTGATCATTTGGTAGGGAGTAAGCTTCAACCCACTTAGTAAAATAATCCTGTACTACCAGAATATAACGATTATACCTTGCAGTCTCATTCAGGGGGCCCATCAAATCAAGGGCAACTCTTTCCATGGGTGCTCCAACCCGAACAGTCCCCATAGGTGCTTGAGGTCGCTTTGAAGGTCGTGACTTAGCTGCACAGTTGGTACATGTGCGACACCAGAGTGCTACGTTTTCCCGCATTTGGTACCAATAATATCTGGTCTGCAAACGTGCTAAAGTTCATTCCACTCCAAAGTGACCCCCAACTGGGCCATCATGCATTTGTTTCAGCACCTCTGTACGAAGCTCATGGGGCAACACAATCTGAGGATAGAACTCAGTGCCTTCAGTGCAGTAAAAACGTCTCAGTAGGATGCCTTCCCGGATATACAACCTTTTCCACTGGCTCCAGTATGTTTTGGTGGCTGGGCTGTGCTGCGAAACTTCCGCCCATGTAGGACGTCCTCTTCCCTTGTCTATCCACATCCACACCGGGGCAATGTCAGGGTCTGCCATTTGAGCAGCATGTAGTTGTTCAGTTGTCCAACCATAGAACAAAACTGGCTTATTGGCTTCCAGCAGATGAATCTTCTCCACACCCTTTTGAGACGAATTAATATTTTTGTTCTCACCTTGCTCATCATCATCATCGATTTCTCTCACCAGAGACTCGGAAGTGACAGGTAATTCTACCCCCACTGGCGGAAGATCCGGGTTTATAGTTCCAGGGTCTTCTTTTCCTAGGTCGTCATTCAAATTGCACTGCACAGCTTGATGAAGGCAATTTCTTACCGATGAAGGTTCTGGTATCTTACAGGTGCAGGTAATACGGCAGGGTCTTCTTGATAAGACATCAGCATTGGAGTGTTGGCGTCCAGGCCGATGGACCACACGGAAATCGTATTCAGCAAGTTTCTCAAGCCATCTTGCCAACTGGCCCTCGGGATCCTTCAGTTGTATAAGCCAACGCAGGCTGCTATGATCAGAACGGACTATGAAGGATCTTCCTAGCAGGTACTGGCGGAAATAAGAGGTAAACTCCACCACGGCTAGCAGCTCCCTTCTCGTGGTGCAATAATTCTGTTCTGTTGATGACAGCCTTCTGCTCCCATAGGCTAACACCCTTTCTTCCCCATTCTGCATTTGGGAAAGAATGGCTCCAATTCCACAAGCACTAGCATCTGTATCAAGAATAAGATCACCATCATCAAGGGGATATCCTAGAACGGGAGCAGTAGTAAGTAGTCTCTTTAGATTCTCAAATGCCTCCTGACATTCCTCAGTCCAATGAAAATGGGCATACTTCTTGGTGAGTTCATGTAGTGGATGAGCTACGGTGGCAAAGTCTTTCACAAAGCGGCGGTAATATGAAGCCAAGCCAACAAATTGGCGGACCTCTGAGACGTTGGTAGGTTGGGGCCATTCATGAACTTTTAGAATTTTCCGGGAGTCTGTGGCAATGCCGTGCTCTGAAACAATGTGCCCAAGGTAAGCCACCTGTCTGCGGAACAAACAGCACTTAGCTGGTTTCAGCTTTAAATTGGCTTGCCGTAGTCTGTCAAACACCTGTCCCAGTCGCCCAAGCATTTCCATCACATCTTTCCCCAACACAATAATATCGTCCAGATATACCAGACAGGTCTCCCACTGCATGCCAGCCAGAACACGATCCATTAGTCTCTGAAATGTCGCAGGGGCATTGCACAGACCAAATGGCATGACATTCCATTCGAAGAGCCCTTTTCTGCTGCAGAAAGCTGCTGCCTTGCGTGCCCTGGGCGTCAACTCTACCTGCCAATACCCCGCGGCCAAATCCAAGGTGCTGAACCATTTGGCTGTGGACAGTGTATCTAGGGTATCTTGGATGCGGGGTAATGGGTATGCATCTTTAACTGTACGCTCATTCAGAGCTCTGTAATCCACACAGAGGCGGTATGTCTGGTCCTTTTTACGAACCATAACTATTGGCGAGGCCCAACTACTATTGCTATGTTGAGCGAGTCCAGAGTCCAAGCTTTGTTGTATTTGTTGGTCTGCATTGAGTTGCTTATCCTGTGCCATACGACGTGGCGGTTGTTTCACAGGATTACTAGGCAGTGTCTGAATGTCATATTGCACAAGGCTGGTACGCCCCAAGTCATCTGGACCTGTTGAAAAGACGTCGCTATACCGTTGTAGAAGCTGAGCTAGACCATGTCTTTCCTCTGCATTTAGCTCAGCAGAACTCTCTACGTACAGTGTCTGTAAGTGTTTAGGGATAGTGGAGTTGACAGAGCAGTTTGATTGTGGTGCAACTAGAGAAGGACTGTGCTGTATAACATCAGCTGCCTGAAGAAACCCTGCAATGGCTCCCTTCTTTACTGTAACAGCTGCTGATCCAGGATTATATATCCTAATAGGAATGTGGGTTGACCGGTGGGTCTCAACTACAACTCTAGCTACTAGCACTTTCTATTTTTCTATGAATCCTTTAGTGGGGCTTAACACTACATTGCCTTTAGTGGATTCTCGTAAATTGGCATTTCCTGGCACAATATATTCTCGTCCAGGCTCTAGTACAATAGAGTGCGCTATCCGGACAGCATGGAGCTTAGATGGTTGTCGGGGGTTAAAATAAGGCACCTGCTCACCAAACAACACAATCTTTTGGCTACCAAAGTCCAGGCGTGCCTTGGACAGTTCTAGAAAGGGATAACCCAAGATGGCTTCAGTTTCTGTGGCTATGTCAGCCACAAGAAAATCTACGTCCACAGTCCGGGTACCAATTTGGACAGGCAAATCAACTTCCCCAAGTACAGTAATATTTCTATGACTGATGCCCTGTAGTGACTGCACTACTGAATCTCTCAGTATGGGTTTAACATCAGCATTGAGAGCTTCAAAATAATACAAGGGTAGTACATTCCTTTGAGCCCCACTGTCTAACAGTGCATGAACCTCTTTATCGTAAATTAGTAATTGAATACACATTTCAGAACCTTGACCTTTCAGACTGCAAACACTTGGAGTCCTGATCTCTTCATTAGAACCAGTAGAAACAGATGTCTCCAACATCACCCTCGGTTCTAGTACTGCCCTAGGAGATGGACAGTTTCTTTTCATATGTCCAATGCCGGAACAGTTGTGACATCTAATTTGGTGCCAATTAATGTTCGGCTGTCTTCGATTTCTTGGTGGAGGTGTGGTGAATACTTCCCCTTTGTCTCCCCCCTGTGAGAAAACACATTCACGTACAGCTGCTGTCCTTGCTTTTCGATCTACTTGGCTGTGCACACCCCCTTGCATGAGCTGGGTTACACTCCTAGCGGCTCTCTTAGTAGTCTCATACCTATGTGCCAGTTCATAAGCCTTAGCCAATGTGCGTGGTCTCTCTTCCAGCAGCTTCTGTACCAGGCTAGCATCACCTACGGCATTTGTAAATACCTCCACCCCAATTAAGTCCTGTTCTGCTTCAGAGCGGTCTGCATACACAATTGACACTTTCTCATAAATGTCATCTCGTAGTACATGCAAAGTTTCTCCTGGTTTACGAACCTTTTGTCTCAGTTCAATTCCCATTGCCACAGCATGTCCTGAAGACGGCCCATAAGTGCCCTCCAGCTCCTCAACAATGCACTTATAATCCCACTGTGCTGATTGGGGATTTTTATGGATCACTGCTCCAGCAGCTCCAACTAAACAGAACTTGAGTTGATCAAGCCTTGTTTTTCTTGACCAATTATTAGCTTTAGAACAGCTCTCAAATCGACACAAAAACTCCCGCCAGGAGCCAGAACCATCAAAATGTCCAGGTCTCAGCACTGGGATCCTTTCAATGGAAGTAGAAACTTCATCTTCCCCACTATCACAGAAAATATCATGTTGCTCATGTCGTGCTGGCTGGCTACGTGTTGCAGGCTTCCCATGCCCCTGTAGAGAATATTCATACCCATCGGCTTCACACAAAAGAACCTTGTTCTGTACCTGGCCAACTGAATCACATGGCAGCACAGGGTGATCATTCATCCAGGACACCCCCGAGGTGAAATGCTGGTCCCTAGTGCTGCTCTTTAATAAACAGCGCTGTATAGCGTTCACAGGTGTGCTCTCTGTAAAACTTTGGAAGCTGTCAGACAGGAAAGGGTTAATAAAGGCAGCGTCACAAGTCACGGTAGGGCAAGGCACGTTAGAAACGCCCACAGTGGGTTGGCTTATTTTCTCATTTTGGGCATGGCGTCCTCTGTATAAAACTTGAGTCTCGATCCCGCTGTCATAAGTATCTTCGTTAGTCACATACGAAATAAAAGGATTGGTTCCGGAAGTATGTGGTCGAACCGCCGAGTAATACTCTTCCCAAAACAGTTCAGGCTTTATAGCGACCGAGTCCGCACATTCTCGGATATCAGTCCGCGCCGCCTGCATGAAAGGGTTACAATGGCGATCACGTTCGCGTCCGACAATCCCATCCTCAACACTCTTCTCCCAGTTTACTAGTGGAAAACGGTGGTATATAGTTTCATCTTCCGTGGGTGATGTCCTAAAGGGGTTGGTGCTAATCGAGGTGGCTTTGGAAAACTCTGCTTCCAGTTCAGCGTCTACCCCGAGTTTTGTCGCCATTTAAAAGCCTCTAGTTACACACTTCACCGACAGAATGCACCAAGTTTCTTTCAGTCTTACAAGCTTCGTGTCACTCACCAGTGTCGGCAGGAATAATCCCGGACGAGCCCCCAGTGTTACCTTTCCTGCCTGTCTCCAGACCGTGGTCGGGGTGACGCAGGGGAGCTTCTCCTTCGTCGTGTTCAGTGGTGTGAAGCTCCAGGGCCAGAGCATGTGCTCTGGGGTAAAACCCTGTCCCTGAGTTCCCTTGTCCTAATTTTCAACAAGGAGCGACACAGAAGGCTTGAAGGCTCCAAAGTTAACTTTATTGAAAATACTTTTTAGGTGCTTGTTTTCAAGTTAACAGAGACCAACGCCAAGAGAGTGATCCGCTACAATCCAACACAATACACACACAATCGACTTCCTCCTTTTTTTTTTTTACAATTTATATTCAAAACTCCACCCCTCAACACCGACAACTCCACCCACATCCCACATTCAGTATGATCGAGATGTCAGGCTGTGATTTTAAGCTCTGATCCCAACATCAGGCGTAGTTCCTAATTTGTTTAAACATGCCATAGTGCAACCATTGATCAAAAAACCAAGCCTAGATCCCACTGTGGTATCCAATTTTAGACCGATTTCCAAGCTTCCATTTCTGTCCAAAATTTTGGAGAGAAGTGTGTATATTCAATTGAAAGCCTTTTTAGATGAAAGCGATGTGCTCGAAGTGTTTCAATCTGGTTTTAAGCCGCTTCACAGTACTGAAACCGCATTACTGAATGTTTTTAATGACATCCTTTTGGCAACAGACTCAGGGGATTATGTGATTTTAGTTCTGCTCGATTTAACAGCTGCTTTTGATACTATAGATCAGGGGTAGGCAACGTCAGTCCTGGAGTGCCACAGTATGTGCAGGTTTTTGTTCCAACCCAGTTCCTTAACGAGAACTCAATTATTGCTGATGAAGCACATATTGCTTAAGTGACATTTTAATGCTTCATTTTAGTGGTCTCGCCTGTTAAGGTTCTCCAACCTTAATTGCTTATTTCAATCTTAAACTGCTGCATTCAGTGTTTGAATTGCTCCTTATTAGCAATAAGATGTAAAAGACAAAGCAGCCAGCAGTTCTCCAGCTAGCTTTTTTCCAATTACATCTGTGTGTGTTCATCATGCACGGTTTGATTTAATAAAACACTTAATAGAAAAATGTGACAGACTGAAAATGATCTGTTTTAGGCTTCAAATCATTTGGATGATATCCTTGGAAAGGAAAAAAATCTACGATATAAAAGCCTTACATTGCACAGACTAACAAGCCATAAAATTAAATAAGGTCTGAGATTGGCAATGATTGGTTTCTAATTAAGCAATTGGGTTGGAATGAAAACCTGTAGCCACTGCGGCTCACCAGGACCGACGTTGCCTACCCCTGTTTTACATCTTATTGCTAATAAGGAGCAATTAAAACACTGAATGCAGCAGTTTAAGATTGAAATAAGCAATTAAGGTTGGAGAACCTTAACAGGCGAGACCACTAAAATGAAGCATTAAAATGTCACTTAAGCAATATGTGCTTCATCAGCAATAATTGAGTTCTCGTTAAGGAACTGGGTTGGAACAAAAACCTGCACATACTGCGGCACTCCAGGACCGACGTTGCCTACCCCTGATCTATAGTATCAAAAGCAGCTGTTAAATCGAGCAGAACTAAAATCACATAATCCCCTGAGTCTGTTGCCAAAAGGATGTCATTAAAAACATTCAGTAATGCGGTTTCAGTACTGTGAAGCGGCTTAAAACCAGATTGAAACACTTCGAGCACATCGCTTTCATCTAAAAAGGCTTTCAATTGAATATACACACTTCTCTCCAAAATTTTGGACAGAAATGGAAGCTTGGAAATCGGTCTAAAATTGGATACCACAGTGGGATCTAGGCTTGGTTTTTTGATCAATGGTTGCACTATGGCATGTTTAAACAAATTAGGAACTACGCCTGATGTTGGGATCAGAGCTTAAAATCACAGCCTGACATCTCGATCATACTGAATGTGGGATGTGGGTGGAGTTGTCGGTGTTGAGGGGTGGAGTTTTGAATATAAATTGTAAAAAAAAAAAGGAGGAAGTCGATTGTGTGTGTATTGTGTTGGATTGTAGTGGATCACTCTCTTGGCGTTGGTCTCTGTTAACTTGAAAACAAGCACCTAAAAAGTATTTTCAATAAAGTTAACTTTGGAGCCTTCAAGCCTTCTGTGTCGCTCCTTGTTGAAAATTAGGACAAGGGAACTCAGGGACAGGGTTTTACCCCAGAGCACATGCTCTGGCCCTGGAGCTTCACACCACTGAACACGACGAAGGAGAAGCTCCCCTGCGTCACCCCGACCACGGTCTGGAGACAGGCAGGAAAGGTAACACTGGGGGCTCGTCCGGGATTATTCCTGCCGACACTGGTGAGTGACACGAAGCTTGTAAGACTGAAAGAAACTTGGTGCATTCTGTCGGTGAAGTGTGTAACTAGAGGCTTTTAAATGGCGACAAAACTCGGGGTAGACGCTGAACTGGAAGCAGAGTTTTCCAAAGCCACCTCGATTAGCACCAACCCCTTTAGGACATCACCCACGGAAGATGAAACTAAAACACTGAATGCAGCAGTTTAAGATTGAAATAAGCAATTAAGGTTGGAGAACCTTAACAAGCGAGACCACTAAAATGAAGCATCAAAATGTCACTTAAGCAATATGTGCTTCATCAGCAATAATTGAGTTCTCGTTAAGGAACTGGGTTGGAACAAAAACCTGCACATACTGTGGCACTCCAGGACCGACGTTGCCTACCCCTGCTATAGATCATAGTATTTTATTATCTCGTGTGGAGCATTGTGTGGGCATTCGTGGTACTGCCTTGGCGTGGTTTAAATCGTACTTGACTCAAAGAACTTTTTCAGTGAGGCTAGATGAATTTAGATCCTTCTCTGCTTCACTATCATGTGGGGTTCCGCAAGGCTCCATACTTGGTCCTCTGCTATTTTCTTTGTATCTCCTGCCTCTTGGCTCTATTCTTAGAAAGCATAAAATTGCTTTCCATTGTTATGCAGACGATACTCCGGTTTATGTACCCCTCAAACGCAAGGATGCTTACTCCATACAAACATTGGTTATGTGCCTAGAAGCTTGGATGGCAGTAAACTTCTTAAATTTTAATGAAAATAAGACAGAGGTTATAGTTTTTGGTCCTGGGGGCACCAGTGGGTCTATTTCTACTTCTGCTCCTGTGGATTTGGGTCCCCTTGCACAATATGGTACACCTGTTATTACAAGTTTAGGTTTTAGGATAGATGAGGATTTTAGACTGCACGGTCAGATCAGCGCGGTGGTGAAATCTTGTTTTTTTTAGCTAAGACGTTTGGCGAAGATAAAAAACATTCTTTCCAAAGATCAATTTACAACAGTAATCCACCCCTTCATTACAACCCGGTTGGACTATTGTAATTCGTTTTATGTTGGTGTTAGCCAGTCCACCCTGTCTCGGCTCCAGCTGGTGCAAAATGCTGCTGCACGCCTTTTAACTGGCACGCAAAAAAATGAGCACATTACACCTGTGTTATCCTCACTGCACTGGCTGCCTGTTCAGTTTAGAGTTCATTTTAAGATTCTTTTATTTGTTTTTAAGTCCTTAAATGGGCTTGCTCCGCCCTACCTCGCTGAGCTGCTGCATATGCACTCTCCTTACCGCTCACTCAGATCAGCTGGTCTGTTGCTTCTGGATGTGCCTAGGACTCAGCGAAAGCTCAGGTGGATAGGGCTTTTTCCGTTGTGGCTCCAAGGCTCTGGAATTCACTGCTGATCCACATTAGACAGGCCTCCTCACTGCCCATTTTTAAGTCTGCTCTTAAGACTTACCTCTTTGGTTTGGCGTTTGATCCTGTGTGAGCAGTTGATTTTACTCTGTTTTAACTCTGTTTAGTTGTGTTTACTATGTTTTAATTAGTTTCATTTATTGTATTTTATTTATTTATTATTTTGTTTTTGTTTAAAATTTATTTTAGCCTAAGTTCAGCACTTTGGTCAGCGGCTGTTGTATGTAAAGTGCTTTATAAATAAAGTTGACTTGACTTGACTTTCTTCTGTCCACCTGCACGGTTTTAAATATATCAAGTGCAACCCATTGTTTCAGTGAAGCACATGAGACTGCCGAGTTTGTATTCCCTTTGGTGCCTAATCAGTATTGAGGGCTCATACGTTTTATTCACTAGCGATATCGGCCCGTGATAATAAAAGGCAGGTACGGTCTTTGCCTTCTTTTCTAGCTGCTGAGCTGGATACCTGCGGCCTCGTGTATAGGGCCATGCGTAGAATTCACATGGACAAAAGTGGAAATGTGCGCAAGACAAGTTCCACGCACTTCCCTTTTACAAATATCAATTTATTTATATAGCACGTTTAAAACAACATATAAATGTTGTGGCCAAAGTGTTTTACAATAAAAGAAGAAAAAAAACACACAACATAAATAGAAATAAAATAAGTAATAAATAGAAGATTACATAATCACAATGAGGAAACCATCAGTATTACTGAAGGACACGGAAAGCAACTGAATAGAAATGAGTCTTTAATCTTGTTTTGAACAGTTCAATTGTAGACGACTCATTTATGCAATGAGGTAAAGAGTTCCACAGGTGAGGAGCAGCAGCTGCACAAGCCCTGTCTGTTCCCCTTAGTTTTACACTTGGTACGAGGGACAACAAGAGACAACTGACCAGAAGATCTAGGCACTCTGGGTGGCTGGTGTAAAACACAATTCAGATAAATAGGCAGGATCAAGCCCATGTAAAGATTTAAAAACTAGTAACAAGATTCAGAAATCAATTCAAAAACTGACAGGCAGCCAGTGTAAAGAAGCTAATATTGGAGAAACAGAATCGGGCTTTCTTGCCCCAACCAGAAAGCGAGCCGCAGCATTCTGGACCAACTGTAACCTGCGTATCTGGGATTTGCTAATCCCAGAATACAGCGAGTTGCAGTAATCAAGGCGAGAAAAGATAAAAGCATGAGTAGCTTTCTCAAGATCCCTAAAAGATAAAAAAAAAGGCTTGATCTTACCTAAAAGACGAAGCTGGAAAAAGCAACTCTTGACTACAGAATTAATCTGTTTCTCAAAAGAGAGGTTACTGTCAAAAATAACCCCAAAATTGTGGACTTCAGGTTTGCAAAAGACAGAGAAAGAGCCGAGAAGTCCAAGACCAATGTGGGCTTTAGCTGATGGACCCACTATAAGCACCTTCGTTTTATTTTGATTCAGATGAAGAAAATTATTAGCCATCCAGGATCTTAGTTCAAAAAGACAGTTGTGCAGTTGATTCATTGCAGAGTTACAAACGGGAATATAAACCTGTGTATCATCAGCATGGCAGTGAAAAGAAATGTTAAATCCCAATGAACATGAAATTTAACACACGTACATGTGCTTACTGCCTCCTCCCAGAATTATGCATATTTATTATGCAAATCAATATAAATATCACCTTTCGTTCAGTATTTGGTTAAAAGACAATGGAAAAGACACGTGAAAAAAAGAACTTCAGTGAATGCAAAGTGGAGACAAGAAAAAACGTACTATTTGTAGTCTTACGCAGTGGTATAACCAACAGAAACGTGGCGGAGACGCTCGAAAGTTCAAGTTCAGAAAGTCGCACAGTGCCTGCAATGAAAAGTGGTCAGATATCAAAGTTGACGTGAAAAGCGAATCACAGCCCACCGTCTGTTCATTCTGTTTCAGAAAATACTATAAAAACTGACCCCCGTGTCAATGACCAGATGGAGCTGGTGTGCCAAGCACGTCTTCGGGAGCTGGCTGCGCACACACCTCTGCCTCGGAAACTGCTGTGAGACCATCTGGCCGTGTGATGACAGATGCTGTTCTGGAGTCGCAAAATGCAATAGTGGATGCTATAAGAGATGTGGCCAATGAACTAAGTACAGCACTTGTGTTCCTATGTAATACTGACCACAAATTAAATGAATTGGTTAAAAATAAATGCTGCATCTGAATGCCTGTTTTTACATTTTGCTAATTACACTCCAACAAAGTTGTAATGCTGTCTGATTTGGCTGATCATTTGGTGTGTCAGGGTCAGGTTCATCATAGCGCATCTCTTCAGGTACGATTGTGTGCCACATTATATATGCAACATGCTACATACCTGCACAATGCAACACACTTTCTGTGCACTATTGAGCAGCACATTAATAGAATGGAAACACTTTCTATTTATATAAGCAAATTCTCTGAAGGCGCCTTTATAGTGTAGTGTCAGCACCGAGTGTCACAACAAATCAATTCTCTCTGCTCTTTATCCTTAAAAGGACTGCTTGCCTTTTGCTTCATTAGTTGGAAAATGCACGTTGCAACTGTGTAGAGCTGCTGATTTTATAGGCTCTCCAGCAATATATGATGTTTTACCATCCCGTTCTTTTGGTGATTCATCTGTGGCTGATGTAACTTGTCCAGGTCCCTTGCTATTGCAATGTGCTTGCAGTTGACCACTCCGATTACATTTGGAAAACCCAACATTGCCGCAAATTGTGCTTTGATGTTTCCCAGTTCAACTAAAGTGTAAGGAAATCTTATTATCTAGATGGCAAGCGGTTAATACCATCCTATAGAGCTGGCATGGTGCAACTCAGTGATGACTGAGTCAGCCAGGCCATGTTGAAAAGCTCCTGTGGCTCAAAGCCCAACAGTGGACAGAACTTACAAAGGAGCAGGTAGAGCACAATTCCTCAAAGTCTGCCTTTGTAAAGCCGGCACCAGCTCAGCACACAGCACCAAAAGGAGAGCTCTTGGAAATCAAAATTTGCTTAGAAGCCAGTCATCATCATTTATAATATGCTCTGTCTTCTAATTCTTCCATTTGCAATGTCTTCTAACAATGCTAAAGCAGCTATGGTAGTTGGAGTAATTTGACCATTCCGTGCACCATTATGTTACAGAATGATTACAGTCAAGTTCCTTATATTTGTAAATGATATGCAATTAATTTTGGTGTATTTGATAAAACCCGCATCATAGATGTGTGACTAAAAAAGAAAAGCCAACCGCAGAAACAGTAGCACTGCTTTGACAGTGGGTGCTGGCGGTTTGCAAAACCAAGCAGAAACGTGCGTATGGAAAGGGGGAACGCTGTCATGAAAATGTGCGAGGCTTTACGCCACATTTAGTTTTTATACATCTCGAAGTGAGCGTGGAAATGGGCGTATGCACCATTTATTCTTGAGGCCCTTGCTTTCTTTTCCTCAGCATGAAGTAAGTAAAAATGTCTGTATAAAGCGCTTTTCTCAGACAGGTGTCAAAAAGTGCTGTACAATAAAATAAAAGAACAAAAGTTATAATAAAGACAAACAAAAATTACCCAGAATCATGTAAGACTTAAGCTGGGCTTTAAACTGTTCAACGGATTGCACCGATCTCATTGCAGGAGGAAGACTGTTTCACAGTCTAGGAGCAACAGATTCAGATGCTTGATTCTAAGCCCCCAAACCCTACCTCCCCGTTTTTTCAGTTTGTAGTGGAGGACAGAAATTAGGCCTTGTTGGCTGGATCTCGGGGCTGCACTAGTGGTGTAATGGTGCAGGAGATCCACAATGTATTGAGGAGCCTGATGATGAAGGGCTCTATAAATGAGTATGAGAATTTTATATTGTATCCTGAATTCTATTGGAAGTTATTGCAAAAAGAATAAGACAGGAATAATATGAGTTTGTTTGTTCTTTTCCACTTTAAGCGCTTCTGTGAGCCCACCAAACACAGCTGTTAGTGGATAGGAGAGATTGGGACACTAAGGCTGTCTGAAAGGCATCTACAGATTTTGTTCCAAAATTATGTTAATTTAGTGCACGCCTAAAACATATAACCCAATGAGGCTGGAACTTGATTGCAACGTTCACAGGTTGGAATTTGCACTAGTAACATTTTGGACAATTTTAAACAAGACAGATTCCTGCGATAGATGATTTAAGTTGAAAAATTGTATGCTTTGTACATATGGAGCTAGAGTGAATTCTGTGCATTGCTACTTTCCACTCCTCTTCTGAGATATTGAGTAAGAGATCCTTTTCCCACTATACTCTGGGATCTTTGAAAGGGTTGAGCTTTAAAATGTTTATATATATATATATATATATATATATATATATATATTACAGAAATACTGTCTGAGTCCTAAAGTCTGATCAATATTTTTTCTGGAATAGAAGTAGGTGGGAAGTGAGGAAAATTGTGCACGTTTTGGTTAGCAAAGTTTCTAATCTGAAGGTAGTGAAAGAAGTGCGTTAGGTTAAATTTGGAGTGTAATTGTTCATAGGATGCAAAGACGTTGTCTATGTGCAGATCTCTAAATGATTTAATCCACAATGTTTTCCAGACATTAAAAACTGTGTACGTTCGAGAGGGTGGTAAAGATGGTTATTGTTCAGAGGTACCACAGATAAAAGCTTCCCTATCTTGAAGTACTTCCTACATTAGTTCCGTATCCTGAGTGAATGAAGCACAATTGGGTTGTGTATGTTTATCTGTTTTTGTCAATGTCCAGGTTTTTATAGCTTGTATATTTGCTGTCCAGTAATAAAACTGAAAGTTAGGTAGAGCCATGCCACCTTCTGCCTTTGGTCTTTGTAGGGTTGCCCTTTGGATATGTGGATGTTTTGAATTCCAAATAAATCAATCAATCAATCAATTCAATTTTATTTGTCATTTAGCAGAACATCCAAGATGTGCTGCAGAACGAAAATACGATGCACAAGACATTAATAAAAACACATAGTTAAAATCAGCCTACAATAAAATACTAAAATGCTTCATTTAAAAGACGAACGGCAGTAGGAAAAAAACTGTTTTTAAACCTGGTAGTTCTACATTTCAGGCTGCGGTACCTTCTGCTTGAGGGCATGAGGGAAAAGAGTTCAGAGGCAGGATAAGTAGGGTCTCTAGAAATCCGCACAGCTCTGGCCAGACAGCGTTGTTTTGCCAAATCTTGTACATTTGGCAACGGGGCTCCAATGATCCTCTCCGCAGCCCTCACCACTTTCCTCAGTGCTTTCCAGTCCGAAGCGCTGCAGCTCTCCTGCCACAGAGAGCTGCTGCTGGTTAGCACGCTCTCTATGGTGAGGACTGACTTACTGAGATGGGCCCTCTTTAGCCTCCGCAGAAAGATCAAGCGCTGGTGAGCTTTCTTGATGACGGAGGGGGTGTGCAGGGACCAGGTGAGGTTGTTCGTCACATTAACTCCCAGGAACTTAGTAGACTGCACAATTTCCACAGCAGTGTTCTTAATGTAGGCCGGGATGTGTATCAGCTGTTTCTTCCTGAAGTCGATCACCAGTTCTTTTGTTTTTTCGACATTCAGTATCAGATTGTTTTTATCACACCATTCCACAAATGACTTCACCTCCTCTCTGTAATCCCCTTCCCCATCACCTTGAATGAGACCCACCACTGTTGTGTCGTCCGCATACTTAATAATTTGGTTTGTGCTGAACTTGGCACAACAATCGTGGGTCATGAGCGTGAAGAGGAGGGGACTTAGAACACACCCCTGTGGAGAACCTGTGCTCAAGGAGATGGTATCTGATTTATTCTTTCCTACCCGTACGTACTGTGGCCTATCCATTAGAAAGTCCAATATCCAGTTTTGCAGAGGTATGCCCAGTCCCAATGGGCCCAGTTTGCTGATCAAATTCTGAGGGATGATGGTATTAAAAGCCGAACTAAAATCAACAAACAACATGCGGACCATAGCGTCTCTATTCTCCAGATGTTCCAATGAAAAATGGAGTGCAATAGATATGGCATCCTCTGTGGCACGGTTGGAGCGGTAGGCGAATTGAAATGAGGTTATGATTGAATCTAACTTCTTTAAAAAATGATTTATTGATGTATATCAGAATGCTTTGAAATAGAAAAAGCAGCTTAGGAAGGATATTCATCTTGACAGTGTTAATTCTTCCAGCTAAAGTGAGATAAAGGGTAGACCATCTATGCAGGTCTTGCTTAATTTTATATGTAGACAGCAAAATCTTGTTGATAAAGAGCTTTATGTTTACTTGTGATGTTTGCCCGTAGGTATTTAAACTGATCTGTGGTGATAAGGGAAAGTGTCCAATCTAATATTGTGTGCTAGAGAGGTCACTGGATAGAGCACACTTTTATTCAAATTAATTCTGAGACCAGAAATCTTTTGAAATTCTGTTAGGGCTGCAGACACATTATTTTGTGGCTCTGATATATATAATACCAAATCATCTGCATATAGTGAAATTTTCTGTTCACGTCCTTCTTCTCTGATAATCCCCTTTATCTCATAAGCCAGTGGTTTAATGGCGATTGCAACAAGCAGTGGTGAGAAGGGGCATCCTTGTCTGGTACCACATTCTAGTTTGAAGTATCCTATATACTCGCGTTTAAGTTCTCCCTTGGATAAGTTGGGGCTTGATTTTGCCGTATAATTTCCGGTATTTTATAATGTCGGTCGTAAAAGTTGAACGTGGAAAACTCACGCTATTGGTCAAAGAGATTATGATATGCTAATGCCCACCTGAGAGAGTAACCACAGAGCACTGTCTTTTTTTTTTTTTTCTTTTTCTCTATGCATTTTGCCTATGTGACCACACGGTAATACCCAAACAATTCCGAAGCGACGTTTGCACTGTTTAGTGTTTTTTGTATCTCACACTCTCATTCACCTTTATCATAAGAGCATCCCTTATCTACGATGGAACGTTCGATCAAAAGAAAATATGAAGCAGGTTTTAAAGTTGTTGAAGTGGCGAAAGAAATTGGTAACAACAGTGTTGCAACAAAATTCGATGTGTCTTTGAAACTGGTGCGAGACTGGAAGGAGGCAAAACAATGTTTAAAAAAAAAAAAAAGTGTATTTTTGAATGGGCATATAAGTCAGGGTCTGATTTTATGATCAATTTTTTTCGAGTTTCAAGACCCAACTTAAAGTAGTCTGAAATAATGTTCTTAGTACAAACTGAAGCTTCTGGACTGGTATACAGTAGTTTGATCTATGCACATATGTTTGGCTCAAACTCAAATTTTTCCAATGCAGTGAAAAGGTAGTTGCATTCATCCATATCAAATGCTTTTTGTGCATCCAACTATATCATCATCTCCGGGGTGTTAGACTTTGTGGGTGAATGTGATTGGAAGATAAGTGTCTGCCTTTTAATAAATCCAGTTTGGTCTTGTGATATTACTGAAGGAAGCACTTTCTCAATCCTTCTAGCAAAGACATTGGCGAGAATCATAGCATCATTATTTAGAAGTGATATTGGTCTCTATGATGCCCATTGTAATTAGTTCTTATTTTGCTTAGGAAAGATGCTAATTAATGCTTGGTGAAAAGTTTGAGGTAGAAATTTATTGTCTCTAGCTTCTGTAAGTGTTGGTAATAAAAGGGGGGCTAGCTTAATTGAACTTTTTTTAATAAAATTCGACAGGGTAGCCATGCTTTCCCATTCTGAAGTGAGTTTACAGCATCTAGTAATTTTGATAGTGCCAGAGGTCTATCCAATTCCTCTGCACTGAGAGTATCTAGTTTTGGTATCTGTAATGCATCCAGAAATGCATTATGTTGTGTCGTGTCTTCTTTAAACTGAGTAGAATATAAGGACATCTAGTAGTCTCTAAATGTGTGCATTATATTTTTATGGTCAATGATATTGTCTCCATTTGTGTTGGTAATTGCTGGGATTGCATTGCGAACTTCTTTCTTATGGATTTGTTGAGCTAAGATCTAATTAGCTTTCTCTCCATGTTCATAGTAATGATGACGTGATTTCAAAATTAGTTATTCTGTTTCTTTGTTGTCAAGAGGTTGATTTCTGCGTGCAAAACCTGTCTCTTCCTATGAAGTGCGTCATTCAGACAACTGGCATGTTCTTGATCTATTCTGGTAATTTCACTGATTAGCTCTGATGCCTTCTTGGTTTCAGATTTATTTTTGTGGGAAAGATATGAAATAATCTGTCCTCTTAAGAACGTCTTCAGAGTTTCCCAGAGTATTCCTGCAGAGTGCTCTGAGGGTGTATTTGTCTCTTAAGAAAAATATAATCGATTTTCTTGGATATAAATTTTGTACACTTCTTGCCTGCTAATAAAAGTGGGTTAAGACACCATCTGCAAGATAGGTATGTGGAGCATAGTGATTTAAGCTCCATGATCAAAGGGGCGTGTTTGGAGACAACAATAGCGTCGTACTTACAAGATTTAATCATAGTCAAGAAATTGTTATCTATAAAGAAATAATTAATTCTTGAGTAGTAGCGATGCACCGGTGAGTAGAAGGAATATGCTCTTGAGTTTGAGTTTGGGAATCTCCAGGGGTCTGATAAGTTGTGATCAGTTACAAATTGTGTACTTGTTTTTGCAGTGTTAGATGTCATCGCCCCTGTGGCAGAAGACTTATCTAGGTCTGGATTTAAAACACAAAGTCACGAGCCATTATAATTTTATAACGTGCAGTGAATACATCTTGACTTGAGCATTCCTAGTTTTCATTCTTTTTCTCTGTACATTTAGCATTCACTTGCTTAGAGGTTGATGTGCTTGCTGCTTCCTGAGCAGCTCTTCTGTACTCCACCCTAGCGGCCCGCTGCTTCTCTTCTTTCGTCAGCATCTTTTCGTGTTAAAACTGATTGTTAGTTTTTGTGTTGCAATTACTTAGTACGATTTCTTTAATTTTTCACTTAATCTGGCAATTAAGTCTTCAATCTGCCTCAAGAATGATTAGCGAAGGTGATAGGGAATGAGAACGGTGCCCGTACACATGCGCCCTGCTGTGCACTGCCGAGAGTTGATTCTATAATAAAATAAAAATGAAAAGAGTAATAAAATCATCACCCCGAAAGCGGATAGTAGACGTCATGTAGTATATGTGTACCAAATTTCAAGTCAATAGGTAAAAATGGTTTGCGATCTACAGGTGATTTAAAATCCTGGACAGACAAACGAACAGTCACGGTAGCGTATTATAGAAGAATTGGTAATGGATGCAAATATGTTTTGAATGAAGTCCCTATCATCCACATTGGGCGCGTAGATATTTATCAAATTTCTTTTTTACAGTTAAAAATAAACTACCCGTAATGGTCACATATCGCCCTTCAGGATCAGATACTACATCTGGTACTACAAATGAGGTTGTTCTATGTATAAGACTTCCCACACCTCTAGTTTTCTTTATAAAGCTGGAATGGAATAATTGGCCAGTCCAATCTGTGCGGCCGAAACTGATCCTTGCTTAATAAGTGGATCTCCTGTAAAAATACTATTTTACTGTTTAGACCTGTTAGGTGAGAGAATACTTTCTTTCTGTTTAATTCGTGATTGAGACCTTTAACATTCCAGCTCACAAATTTGACTGTGTGGTCAAAGGGGCAAAAATTAAAAGCACTGTTTTCTGAGAATTTAGCTTTAAGTTGTTGGCTAAGAGCTATCTATTAATCTCTGTCAGACAATCTACAAGAAAAGCAAACTTGTATAGTTGTTGGTTTGTAAAAGAACAATATAACTGGATGTCATTGACATAGAAACAATTAGAACTATCCTTAAAGGAACTGATATTATGAGCTAATGGTAGCATATTTAGGAGTGTGTTATAGACCACCCAATTCAGACAGTAATTTCAACACACATCTTTTTAGTAATATCAAAAAGGCAAGTTTACAGGGAGATATTCATGGGGGACTTTGATTATCCAAATTTTAACTGGGATAACCTTGCAGATGGATGAGCACAAGAGCAGGAGTTTTTAGAAGTAATCAGTGACTGTTTTCTAACACATCATGTTAAAGCACCAACAAGGGGTGAAGCCTGTCTGGATTTAGTATTCTGTAATAATCAAAATAGAATTGAGTGGTGTAGAGGTGATTGAACCACTAGGGTCAAGTGACCATAATGTAATACAATTCTCAGTATTTTGTAAGAGTGCAGATGCAAAGACTAAAATTGTTAAGTTGAACTTTGATAGGGCTAATTTTGAGCAGATGTGACAAAGTCTATGTAGGATACACTGGGATAAGCTTTTAACTGTGGAGACAGTCAAGGAGCAGTGCAACAGGTTTAAAAATGTTTTACATGTAATGCAGAAGAGATACATACCTAAATTTGGAATTAATAGGAAATTAAAAAAAAAAACTCCACAGTAGATTAATAAAGATTTTAAAAAGTTGCAAAGGAAAAAAACTGCTTTATAAGGCATATAAGACTAATGACTGCAAAGTGAATCGCAGAGTGTATGAGAACATGAGGGCAACCATTAAGAAGGATATCGGGGAGGCTAAAAGACAGTTAGAGAGGAATATAGCTGATAAGATGAAAGATGACCCTAAGAGATTCTTTCAGTATTTTAGTAGTAAAAGAACAGTCAAGGAGGAGGTCAAGTGCATCATAAATAGTAAAGGGGAATTAAAAGATACAGACAGTGAAATAGCGGATGCCCTAAACTTACATTTTTCTGAGGTGTTTACAAGTGAGCAAATGGATAACCTCCCAGAGGTAACAGGGACTAATAAGGAGGTACTGAGGGATTTGGAAATTGTAGAGGGAGAAGTGCTGCTCAGATTAAATAAGCTGAAATCAAACAAATCACCAGGACGAGATAATATTTACCTTCGAGTTCTTAAGGAGGCTAGCGAGTACATATATAAACCCTCGACACACATTTTTAGGAAGTCACTGCGCACTGGAGAGATTCCGAAGGACTGGAAAATAGCAAATATCATCCCATTATATAAAAAGGGTGACAGGGCAAACCCAAGCAACTATAGGCCAGTAATCTTAACATGCATCACAGGAAAAGTAATGGAAGGAATTATTAAGGATAAGATTGAGCAACACCTGGCAAAGACAGGAGTTACTAGGAACAGTCTGCATGGGTTCAGAAGAGGGAGGTTGTGTTTTACTAACATGCTGGAATTCTATGAGGAGGCAACAAAAGGACACGATCAAAGTGGAGCATATGATATTATTTTTTTGGACTTTCAGAAAGCATTTGATAAGGTGCCACATGAGAGGTTGGGCATCAAATTAAAAGAAGTGGGAGTTAAGGGTGATGTTTGTAGATGGGTACAGAATTGGCTCAGACACAGGAAGCAGAGGGTGATGGTGCGAGGAACCTCATCAGAACTGGCCGATGTTAAGAGTGGTGTTCCACAGAGGTTAGTGCTAGGGCCGCTGCTATTTTTAATATATATAAATGATTTAGATAGGAATATAAGTAACAAGCTGGTTAAGTTTGCAGATGATACCAAGATAGGTGGATTAGCAGATGATTTGTAATACGTTACATCATTACAGAAGGACTTGGATAGCATACAGGCTTGGGCAGATTTGTGGCAGATGAAATTTAATGTCAGTAAATGTAAAGTATTATACATAGGAAGTAAAAATGTTAGGTTTGAATACACAATAGGCGGTCAGAAAATCGAGAGTACACCTTATGAGAAGGATTTAGGAGTCATAGTGAACTCTAAGCTATCGACTTCTCGACAGTGTTCAGAAGCCATTAAGAAGGCTAACAGAATGTTAGGTTATATAGCGCCTTGATGTGTGGAGTACAAGTCCAAGGAGGTTCTGCTCAACCTTTATAACACACTGGTGAGGCCTCATCTTGAGTACTGTGTGCAGTTTTGGTCTCCAGGCTACAAAAAGGACATAGCAGCAGTAGAAAAGGTCCAGAGAAGAGCGACTAGGCTGATTCCAGGGCTTCAGGGATTGAATTATGAGGAAAGATTAAAAGAGCTGAGCCTTTGCAGTTTAAGCAAAAGAAGATTAAGAAGTGACATGATTGAAGTGTTTAAAATTATGAAGGGAATTAGTACAGTGGATCGAGACTGTTATTTTAAAATGAGTTCATCAAGAACATGGGGACACAGTTGGAAACTTGTTAAGGGTAAGTTTCGCACAAACATTAGGAAGTTTTTCTTTACACAAAGAAGAATAAACACTTGGAATAAGCTACCAAGTAATGTGGTAGACAGTAAGACATTGGGGACTTTCAAAACTCGACTTGATGTTTTTATGGAAGAAATAAGTGGATAGGACTGGCGAGCTTTGTTGGGGTGAATGGCCTGTTCTCGTCTAGAATGTTCTAAAATAAATGTGCCTAGTAATTCTAAAATAAATATATATAAAATGAAAAAAAGAAATAGGCCCAAGGATATAACCCTGTGAGACCCCACAAGACAGCAAAGCTCTGATGGACGTAAACTTGCCCACACGAACTGATAAAATCCTAATAGCCAAATACAATGAAAACCAGGCTAAAGCTGAGCCAGTGATACCTATGGAGTGGGACAACCATTCTAATAGGATTTTACGATGAACAGTATCAAAAGATGAACTAAGATCAAGCAATACCAGTATAGAGCTCTTGTCGTCATCTGCAGCAATTAGTACGTCGTTTGATACTTTTAGTAGTGTTGTCTCTGTGGAATGCTTCTTTCAAAACCCTGATTGAAAAGGGCCCAAGATCTTGTTTGTCTCAAGTTGTTGCTCAACAACCATTTCTAAAATTCTTTAATAGAATGGCAGTTTTGAGATGAGCCTATAGTTTTTTAAAATTAGTTTTTTTTTCTTTCAATGGGGATGAACAGCATGTTTTAAAATAACTGGGGACACAACCAGAGTGCAGAGAGCAATTAATAAGATACTAGGCTAGGGCCAACAGAGGTTTAGAAGTTTTTAAAATAAGGAAGTTGATAAAACATCTGAGGAGCTAGAAGATGGCTTCATTTTCTTAATCTGAGAACATATATCCTCAAGAGAAAGTGGATTAAAAGAGTCAAAAATTGAAGTACTTGAGTTACTGGCATCTAGGATAGACAGCATATGTGGAGGGAGAGAGAGAGCAGCCAACCATAACAAATTAATTAAGAATATCATCACAGTCACTATTTGAGGACAAATTGTATCAAATATTTCTAGGGTTGTGCTTACTGTTAGTAATAACCCTAGGCTTTATCCATCCCTCCAGCATGATTAAGAGTGTGTTAGCAATATCTTATGAAATTGCTGGGTTTTTTTTCCATTAAACATAATGCAATGTTGATGTCCTCTCTCTGAAATGACATGCATGTTACATGTGTTGGCATATTCCCTAGTATGTGCATGTGCCTGTGGGTCCATCCTGTGATGGCCTGGTGCCCTGTCCATGTGTTGTTTCTTCCTTGCACATGATGATTGTTTGGGTAGGCTCCAGCTGCCATGAATAAGCAGGTTCAGGGAATGAATGAATGGATGGATGTTTACATTGACATAACAAGGGGTAACAATAATTTGTTTCTACTAAGTTGTCATTAAAATGCAAGTAATGTATTTTATATTAAACAAATACAATATGGGAATCCAGTTGTTATACTATTACAGGATTTTTTACATTAAACTTTTTATTTAAGTTTAATGTCACTGTTCTTCATTCATACAGGCCGACCTAGTATGGCACACAGGGCACAGCATCAGTATTTAGAATTGCTACAGAGCTACAGACAGCTGGAGAATTGAATTTTCAGCCTAAAGACAGACTAGTATATTTCTGTCTTCTGTCAGCACAAAAAAAACCTTTCTTTGTTGGGAGGATAAGAACTGTATGTAGGCATTGTGCTATTCCTGTATGTTTGAAGGTGGGGTTTGAGTACTGTCCTGTCCTTGTTTGGATCGGAGCCAAGAGCCTGCACATGGAGCAACCTGTATTTAAGAATGGACACCTACGGCCAACACTTTGAAGCTTCCGGTCGGAAGAGTATGTCTTCTGTCCGGTGAAAATCCTTTCAGCGTGGCGACAAAAGATGATGGACTGCACAGATCAAGCTTCCCACAACTTGATATTTCTGTCATAAGCTTCCCGTTTGTAATACCACGTGAACCCGTCAGTAAAGAGCTAGCTTATCCTTTTTGTTCTCGTGTAATCTTTTAACTGTCATATTGCATGCAGGGGAGGGATAATGCCTTTTTATTTAAATTCAGGTTAATTAAAATGCCGCAATTGAAAAGAACACATTTCCAGAGAGCTAATGCCTCTCATAAAGAAACACCAGTGGTCTAATTTTAAACAAAAAAAAATATATATATATTTTCACTATTAACGTCCATCCCAGTATTGGCAGTGCAGTGAAGGATGTCATTAGAGCTCAGCTCCGCTCAGTAAGCTATTTACTTCTGCAGACGGGAAGTTCACAGCTCAACAGAGCAAGCATTCTGATACTTCTAATGATTAAAAAGGTTTTTTTTCCCGGTAAAAGATACATCCTATGGATGTGCTGGGATGCATCTTCAGTGTTCCTGGATTCATTGTGTGTTTCAGGTCTCAGAACATCATGTTTCATCGCCTAGGTCCCAGCAGCATTAAACCACTGATCAACCCTCCTATTCCACAGCCACCTGGAGATCTCTTTGCTGCCTCCATTGCTGTCCTGATGGCTGACCTCCTCAATGGCCCACTTGTCGAACAGGGTGTAGATCAGGGGTGGGCAAAGTCATTCCTGGAGGGCCACAGTGGCTGCAGGTTTTTTTTCCAACCCAGTTGCTTAATAAGAAACACTTATTGCTCAAGTAACACATGTGCTTCACTTTAGTTGTCACACTCGTTACGATTCTGAACCCTTATTGCTTGTTTTAGTCTTAAACAGCTGTACTCTTGGTTTTTTATGGCTTTTTATTAGCAATAAGATTCAAATGACAAAAGAAAGCAGCTTTTCTTCATTTAGCTTGTTACCATTTACACCCCTTTGTATTCATCATGCACTATTGGGTTTAATTAAATACTTGGAAGGAAAGTAAAGAGAAAAAATTGAAAAATTCAGTATTACTCATCCATTTTAGCCTTCAAATGATTTGGATGATATCCTTACAAAGGGGAAGAACATCTAGGATATGAGAATGGCCTGATATGGCAGAGTTAAAGCACTAACAAGCCATAAAATTAAATTATTGGCAAGGATTGTTTTCTAATTAAGCAACTGGGTTGGAGCAAAAACCTGCAGCCTCTGCGGCCCTCCAGGACTGGCTCAGAGAATATCCAGCAAGGCCTCTTTAAGCCTACCTCCACTGAGTGGCAGTGTGCCCACCAACCCTGTTTCTGGCAATCTTCCAGTGGTCCCTGGCACTTGGCAAGCTTCCTCTCAAATGCCTCCTTTATGTGTTCTTCCCAGGGCACTGTTAATTCTATCAGGACTAGCTGTTGTGAGGCCTCTGATAAAATGATGTCGTCTGGCTACAATGGTGGTACTGCAATATGTACTGGAAACTTTAGTTCCTTGCCTAGATCTACAATTAGCTGCCAATCCTGTGCAGTGTAGAGGAGTTGTTGTTTTGGCTTGATGAATGTTAACTGCTTCCATAGGGTTAGGGTTGTCAACATTGTGATTTGGTCAGCAGGTACAGGTGTGAATGGGCATTAGCTTTTTTGACCAGTTTTAAATTGGTTTCAGGCACAGGACTTTGTCTAACCTAGCACCAAACAGAAAAGGCCACTGTCACTGATGACACCTGTCAGCCTGACCTAGCACAAATTTTGCCCACAAATTCATGGTCTCTCCTGATTACATGTCCATACCACTTAAGCCTGCTTTCATGTACTTTCCTACATTTGCTGTACCTCTGATTGTCTCATTTCTTATTTTGTCCTTTTTTTGTATCTGGATAAATCCATCTCAACATTCTCATTTCTGCCACATCTAGCTTCTTCTCCTTTAATGCCCATGTCTAGGGTCCATGCATCATTGCTGTTCTTGCCACTATCTTACAAACCTCACCTTTAACCGTTGCCTTAATTCTTTGATCACACAATACTCCTGATATCTTCCAATTTTTACATCCACATTGCAGTACATGGGTTATCTCAGCATCTACTTTTCCATCTTGGGCTACCGCTGATCCTAGATGTTTAAATTTATTTGATACTAGCAGTTTATTTGATACTAGCCATTCCCCACGGCTCTGCCCGAGTATTACTGAAACAGGACAAACTTTAAAAATCAATAGACAAAAAGGTATCACTCGCTTAGTGGAGGCAAGTTACACTCCAAATGACAGAGGTAGACTGACTCCCCACTCCTGACGTCATACTTCACCCTCCCTTCTGCCCGCAGCCTCTGTCTCGGGTTAGCGCGAATATATCACTCCTGCAACCAAACTGTGATTCTTAGCATGATGAGAAAAGTTGTAAAATCAACTGGAATGTTCAAGCAAATTCCAGAAAAAAAAAACCCAATCTAAATCTGTTAGGTAGTTGTTTTGTTCACTAGCTAAGCTGATGTAAGATATGTCCCAAGGTTGTTGCGTGAATGAGGAGGGACCCGCCCCTTGGTCCGCTGCGTCTTTCACCGATTTGTGTAAATAAATCGGTACTGCAAACAAACTATTATACTTGGCGCGATGACAGAAGTCGCAAAATCAACCAGAATGTTCAAGCAAATCATAGAAAAAAAACCTGATCTAAATCCAATAAGTAGTTCTCTCGTGAAAAGCAGTCAGACAGACGTTGTATTTTTTAGCGAGAGAGAAAGCGAGATATATAATATATATTATAATATATTAGAATTATAGTAGAGAGAGAGAGATGAGGAGTAATGAGATTTTGTCAAATATTCTTAGGTCTTAATAGTGTAATATTAATGGAATTAAATCCTGTTTTTCTTTTCCACAGAGTGAGAGAAGGCTGCTTTTTACTGTAATGTTTAAATGGATGTGAAAGAGGAGACCTGTGAGGCTCACATGAGTATCATGGAGAACATGACCATAAATGTTAAGGAGGAGGAGGACTCTGAATTGAAGTGTGTCCACCCTAAACAGGAGACCCTGGGCATTAAGGTGGAGGACTGTGAAGTGGGGTCTGTAGGCATTAAAGAAGAGGCTGAAGAGGTTTGTGTCAGCAGAGCGACTGACATCCATACAAGTGTGAAGGGTGTCAAGGAAGAAGACCTTCATTATGGATGTGAAAATGTTTCAGTTACCAGGTCAGTCACCTCTCAACACTCTTCATCTCTGGAGTCTTCTGTCAATATGAAGTCTGAATCATTACAGTCTGACATAGAGGGAACTGAAAAAATTCAGTCTCTTAGAACATGGGAACATCTTCTACCACCTACAAAGAACACTAGAAAAAGTAAGTGAAAAATAAAAACAGGTGTGAGGTGAGGCAGTATTGTTCTTTTAAGAGAAACTTAGTAATTGAGTTAAATTGATACATTTTATTGTGTAATTAATGTAGTTTGAAAGCTCATATATGATGTTATAAGGTTTAGCAATTTGCTGTTCTGCCATTGTAGCTTTATGCAAACATTCTAAGCCTGTCCTCAGTGTAGTGTTCTCCACAATTGTGTAATTGCAAGAATGTTACTGAACCCTTTGGAATTCCCAGGATTTCTGCATTAATTCCTCCTAACAATGTAGTCTGATCTTCAATTACATCACCAAAATAGACAAACACAATCGTCTTAGACAAATAATGAATGTTAGACTTCTTGTTGTTCAGCTTAAACATTTACATTCCAGTCTGTTACCCCATGTTTAGTAATTTGATGACCCTCCCAAACATTTCCTGCTGCTGATCAGTTTTGAATTTTAGCCTGTTCCTCCCTTCCACATTTTTTTCAGTTCCTTGACATCTTGGGGATTCTTTTCCTGATCATTTGTCTTCATGTCACGCCACAGCTTCTCCATTTTCATTGAGTTGTATATTCTGGATTTCCAGAACACCAATTTCCATCTGCTTAAGCCTTTCGGTCATTGATTTCTTCCTTTGCTTTAGCATATTGTCATGTCTCATCAGACGTTCAGCTTACATTACCTAGACATTCTTCTACCAGGTTTCTTGAAAAGATTTTGTATACAGTGATCCTTTGATGCTAGCAAGCTGCCCAGGCCCCGAAGAAGCAAATCAACTCTAAACCATGATGCTTCTCCCACCATGAGGTGTTGATATATTCCTATGCAGTGCTCTCTTACCTCCAAACCATTATAAATCGGCAACAAAAACATACTGAGAAGAGGCAAAAGATGCACAAACCAGACCTGGAATTTCACAAGCCAACCTAAAGATAGATCCCAACTCCAGGCTAAGGCTTTCAAAGGCCCAAAACCGGGTGCTAGCTTAGATGCAATACAGCTGTCATGAAATGTCAGTAAACCATTGAAGGACCTCCTCTCTGGTCTCTGAGGTAAAGGTAGGGGTGGTCCTTCCTCTTAGGGTTGCACCCACAAAACACAAAGGGATTTACATAATATAATGACACAGGATAATAAATAAACAACACAATATAAACAAAACATTGAAATTATAATTAATTTAATATATTATAAAATCTCTTTTAACCCCCAATATTTTCAACTCACCTGCACCCATGTGGCAGTGCCTGTGCCAACAGGGACTACAATTCAGATTAGGGAACTTTCCTTTATCAGCATACACAAAGTTAAAATATCACTTTCAAAAATAGGATCTCGTTTAACACCACAGACAATTTCCTCTAATTTGGATTACAGTTTGATAGTACTATATTGTCATGTCATAGGTTGTGTTTGGCCATGTTAAATTTACAAATGGCACTTTTCTTTATATATAATACACTACCGTGGCTGTCCGTTTGTCTGTCCACTATTTTAAATCACTGGTAGCTCACAAACCGTTTGACCTATTGACCTGAAATTTGGTACACACATACTATGTGACATCTACTATCTGCTTTCGGGGTGATGATTGACCTCCAAGGTTATTCCTCTTTTTATTTTTATTTTATTTTATTGTAGAATCAACTCTCGCCAGTGACCAGCAGGGTGCCGTGCGCGCATGTGTACAGGTGCCGTTCTCATCCCTATCACCTTCGCCATCACTTCCCCTGCCTCTTCATATCTTAAATCATTCTTGAGGCAGATTGAACACTTAAGTGCCAGCTTAAGTGAAAAATTAAAGAAAACGTTTTAAGTAATTACAACACAAACACTAAATCAATTTTAACGTGAAAAGATGCTGACAAAAGAAGAGAAGACATGGCCCGCTAGGGTGGAGGAAAGAAGAGTTGCTCAGAAAGCAGCAAGTGCATCAACCTCTGAGCAAATGAATGCTAAACATGCAGAGAAAGAGGAGAAAAACTATGAATGCTCAAGTCAAGTGTATTCACTGCATGTTATCATGCAGTACGCCATTACTGTTTTTTTTTTTTTTTAATTTCTTTATTTTGTCTCTTTTTTTGATAAATGTCCAGGTCCAAAAGGGGTGTATGGTGTTGCCAAACCTTTAAAAAGCAATGTTTTTCTTTCCACCCCCACACCAAAAAAAAAATCTTTTTAATTAGTTGTCATGGTTGCTACACCACATATGAAACAAATTTAATCCTTAGTTTTGCTCAACACTTCCTGTTATATTTTGTTGTGTTAAATATTTCATAACCCACAAAGTGAGATTCAGATTGCCAGACAAGTACAGTGTGGTGCATGTTGGCCAAGTGTGCAGATAGGACTTTCATTTCACCATGCGACAATAAATCTGAAATGAACACATTTGTATCAAAACAGTGCCTTCTGTTTTTGAAAAAGTCCATAATGATGGTGTCCTGAATATCATTACTAACTAGTGTGAAGAAAAGTGATAGTGAAACAGAATGAAGCCCAATTTTTTAGCGTATCCCTATTCAGAATGTGGTCAAAAGAGAATGACTGAAGATGGTGCTACTCTATCTTCACTGTTTCTTATTGGTAGACATTTATTCAGGTCCATCTTAAGATGCATCAGTTCTAATGTTAGGTTATGGTCTGCGGAGTTATGGTTTGTAGCAGTTTTAAATTAATTTTAATCATCTTTGTACCATTAATTAGTAGACTGCAATTTTAATACAGAGGCAACCTAGCCAGTCCCTACTTCAGATGCTTTTCACAGTCCATAATTTAAACTTAAAAGTCCGGACAAGCATCTTACAATGTTTCCAAGTGGCTGAGCAGATGTAAAGTTCAACAATAAGTGCATTTTAAAAATGAACGGTAAAATAATGAAGTGAAGTAGTCATAACTGGGGTGTTTTCAGCCATTAAATTCTGTGAAGCCTTTGTAAAATATTCCATGTGTATGAGCACACTTCTGTTAGTCACATGAACTTACCTTGAGCCATCGTAAGCGAGTTGTACAGACTCGCACAAAATAGCATTCAGATAACGCTGGGATGTAGGTGCTCGGTCTGTGTCAGTTGTGCATTAGAACATCATGATAGCCCCTGGTCTGTGACAGTTGGCATTGGAGCATCATGATATCCCCTGACATTGTCGTCACCTGAAAAAATGCAGCCATAGAGATTTAAATGTTGAGTAAAGTGAGAGCAACTTGCAACCACCAGCAGCTTGGAAAAATTCTTTGCTATTACTGTCCTAAATTCATAGAACAGCACCTCAGTTTTAGAATCTAGCAGCTTTCAGGTCAAAAAGGACAAGGGGCGATAAGAAGGGGGGAAAAAAAATTGCAAAGGCTCCAAACCTCTCATAACCTGAACACGAGACTCTGGTGCTGTCTGGTAGCATTTCTTACTACAGTGTGACCAGAGGTTTTTCTGGACAGCACAAGGCCGGCACACAATTTAGAGAGAGAAAAAAATCTTCATAGCGGTTCTTTCTGCAACAGGACTCTCCTGAGATGATGGTTCTTCTAAAGATTTTTATAAAAAGCTTCAGAGTCATTTGGTTTATTATTTATTTTTCACATCATCACTGGACATCTTTCAACAAGCATTGTAACACTAACAGCTGACCCATCATAAGCACCAGCGTTTGGTCATTTGGGCTAGCCATACATGCTACACAGTTGCTCATGTATAAACTATTGTGACAGAAAGTTTTACTGTGCATTTTGAATGACTACTACTGTAGTTGTGTCTGATCCGATTGCTATTCCTGTCTCTTCTCCCTGACTACATGAATGGTCCCTTTCTATGAGCAATAATAATTCAGGAAGTGAAATTGTACGGACAGTTTTCACAAAGACTTCTGTCTACTGGTGTTTTTCACAGACAGTTAATGTAATTTGATATTGTATTTGTTATAAGTTTCAATAAAACATACTAATGGAGGGCAGCTCAAAACTTAAACAGTCCAGGTCCACTCTTTATTACTCCTCTCTGACTCTGTTTTTTTTTTTTTTTTTTTTTCTTTTGCACTTATGTTTACAATCAATTCAGAATAAATTAAATAAATGTCCTGGGGTTGGAGCACCAGTTGGGTTCATTTTGACACTAAATGGTTGTCTCTTGGTAGATTTCTTTCAATACTTCTTAAAAGCCCTGTTTTATTTCCGCAGATTCACAAGATGATGGTGGCTTCTTCTTATCCTCATTACCTCAGATATCTCTTCAATATGGACCACAACAGACAACAAATGATGAAAACCTGAAGAAACCAACATCTGGAATAGAGAGTGTGATATTCGCCTCTTTGCAGGATGATTCTCTAACGATAGAAGATGCAGTCAATACTCAATTTGAAATACCCAATTCAGACTCCACCACAGTCCACCGTGAGCAGAGGAAACGTCTAAAAAGCAAATCTATATCCAGAAATAATAATCTGAGTCAAACACAAAAGAAGGTGCATCAATGTTCTAAATGTTTCAAACAGTTCAAGCAAATCGACCATCTTCTGAACCACACTAGAATTCACAATGGAGAGAAGCCATATTGCTGTCCAGAATGTGGCAAACAATTCGTCACTAAACCAAACCTTCAAATCCACAGAAGAACTCGCACTGGAGAGAAGTCCTATTGCTGTTTAGAAAGTGGCAAACAATTCATCACCAGCAACCACCTTCAGTCCCACAAAAGAACACACACTAGACCTAAACCTTTTTGTTGTTCAGAATGTGGCAAACAATTCACCACCAATAGTTACCTTCAAAGACACAAAAGCAGTCATACTGGACAGATGCCATACTGCTGTTCAGAATGTGGAGAAGGATTCATCAGGAACGCCATTCTTCAAGTCCACAGAAGAATTCACACTGGAGAGAAGAAACATTGTTGTTTTGAATGTGGCAAAAACTTTTCTCAAAAGAGTGTTCTTCAGACCCACACAAGAATACACACTGGAGAGAAGCCATATTGCTGTTCTGATTGTGGCAAACAATATGTCAATAAAACAACTCTTCAAATCCACAGAAGGACTCACACTGGAGAGAAGCCATATTCCTGTTCTGAATGTGGCAAACAATTTGTCAGTAAAACAACTCTTCAAATCCACAAAAGGACTCATACAGGAGAGAAGCCATATTGCTGTTCTGAGTGTGGCAAACGATTCATCACCAGCAGCCACCTTCAGTCTCACAGAAGAACTCACACTGGAGAGAAGCAATATTGTTGTGTAGAATGTGGCAAACAATTCACCACCAGTAGTTACCTTCAAAGACACACAGCAATTCATGCTGGACAGATGCCGTACCACTGTTCAGAATGTGGACAAGGATTTACTGTCAGCAGCAGCCTTCATAACCATACAAAAATTCACACTGGAGTTAAGCCATATTGTTGTTCTGAGTGTGGCAAACAATTCTTCAATAAAGCAAACCTTCAAGTCCACAAAAGAATTCACACTGGAGAGAAGCCATATACTTGCTCAGAATGTGGCAAAAAATTTTCCCACCGTAGCACTCTTCTCACCCATGCAAGGATTCACACTGGTGAGAAACCATTTTGTTGTTCAGAATGTGGAAAAGGATTCATCAGCATTAGCAATCTTCAAGTACACAAAATTACACACACCAGTGAGAAGCCATATTGCTCTGAATGTGGCAAACAATTCAGCAATAAAATAAACCTTCAAGTCCACAGACGAATTCACACTGGAGAGAAGCCATTTTGTTGTTCAGAATGTGGAAAATGCTTTTCTCGAAAGAGTGCGCTTCAGATCCACGCAAGGATTCACACTGGAGAGAAGCCATATTGCTGTTCAGAATGTGGAAAATGCTTTTCTCGAAAGAGCGTTCTTGAGATCCACACAAGGATTCACACTGGAGAGAAGCCATATTGTTGTTCAGAATGTGGAAAATGCTTTTCTCGTAAGAGTGCTCTTCAGATCCACACAAGAATTCACACTGGAGAGAAACCATATTGCTGTTCCGAATGTGGAAAAGGATTCATCACCAATGACAATCTTCAAGTACACAGAAGAACTCACAATGGACAGAATAAAAAACGGTGATAGTGCTGGAATCAACAGAACTAATGAAGGGAAATTTTCAGGCCCATCTTGACATCCTACCAATCACCTTAACTCCTTATGATTTGTAAAAGGAAGCACTATTAGGAATGATAGATAGGATATGTTATTAATCCCAAGGGGAAATTCACATACTCTAGCAGCAGCATAGTGATTAAAAACAATATTAAAGAGTGATAAAAAATCAGGTATAACAGACAATAATGTTGTATAATGTTAAGGTGTACACACACACACACACACACACACCCCAAAGTGGAATTGAAGAGTCGCATAGTGTGGGGGAGGAACGATCTCCTCAGTATTTCAGTGGAGCAGGACAGTGACAGCAGTCTGTCACTGAAGCTGTTCCTCTGTCTGGAGATGATACTGTTCAGTGGATGCAGTGGATTCTCCATGATTGATAGGAGCCTGCTCAGTGCCCGTTGCTCTGCCACGGATGTCAAACTGTGCAGCTCCATGCCTACAATAGAGCCTGCCTTCCTCACCAGTTTGTCCAGGCATGAGGCGTCCCTCCTCTTTATGCTGCCTCCCCAGCACACCACCACATAGAAGAGGGCGCTCGTCACAACCTTCTGATAGAACATCTGCAGCATCTTATTGCAGATGTTGAAGGATATCAACCTTCTAAGGAAGTATAGTCGTCTCTGTCCTTTCTTGCACAGAGCATCAGTATTGGCAGTCCAGTCCAATTTATCATCCAGCTGCACTACCAGGTATTTGTAGGTCTGCACCCTCTGCACACAGTCACCTCTGATGATCACAGGGTCCAGGATGGGCCTGGCTCTCCTAAAATCCACCACCAGCTCCTTGGTTTTGCTGGTGTTCAGTTGTAGGTGGTTTGAGTGGCACCATTTAACAAAGTCCTTGATTAAGTTCCTATACTCCTCCTCCTGCCCACTCCTGATGCAGCCCACGATAGCAGTGTTGTTGGCGAACTTTGTACGTGGCAGGACTCCGAGTTGTATTGGAAGTCGGACGTATACAGGCTGAACAGGACCGGAGAAAGTACAGTCCCCTGTGGCGCTCCTGTGTTGCTGACCACAATGTTAGACCTGCAGTTCCTGAGACACACATACTGAGGTCTGTCTGTAAGATAGTCCACGATCCATGCCACCAGGTATCAATCTACTCCCATCCCTGTCAGCTTGTCCCTAAGGAGCAGAGGTTGGATGGTGTTGAAGGCGCTAGAGAAGTCTAGAAACATAATTCTTACAGCACCACTGCCTCTGTCCAAGTGGGAGAGGGATCAGTGTAGCATGTAGATGATGGCATCCTCCGCTCCCACCTTCTCCTGGTATGCAAACTGCAGAGGGTCGAGGGCGTGTTGGACCTGTGGCCTCAGGTGGTGAAGCAGCAGCCGCCACTGCCGATTGATGCAGGTGCTATGCTGAATTCTCTCTGTAAAGAGAGTAAGAGAATAGGAGTACAGCTGGACTATTTTGACTAAGAATTCATACTGGAGAGAAGCCATATTGATCTGAATGTGGAAAATGATTCAGCAATAAAAACTAGCCTTTAAATCCACAGAAGAATTCACACTGGAGAGAAGCCATATTGTTCAAAATATGGAAAAGGATTCATTAGCAATGGCATTCTTCAGGTCTATGAAAGTACTTGCACATATTAGGAGCCACATTGATCTGAATGTGGCAAATGATTCAACAATAAAATGAACCTTCAAGTCCACAGAAAAATTCGGACATAAGAACCAAAAAATGACCCATAACCTACCTCTCTACAGTGTATAAACTTCACAGTAATTGATGCCAAGAGAATTTCCTGTCACTTGGAGGAAACAACATAAAGACAACAGAACATAAAGGAAACGAAAGATCATCATATGGAACAAAAGACCAGCTATTGCTGAAAAAATTGTAATATAGTGCAGCAAAAAGGGACAAAATCTGAGTGTGGTCTTGGGTGGATTACAAGAAAGTCTTTGACAGTGTGCCACACTTGTGGATACTCAAATGTTTGGAAAAAACGTACAGAATCTGCTGCCCTCCTCCTTCAGCAACATGTAAATCAGAAGCTTACCCATATCTACCTTCAAATTTCAGGGCACCCTCACCCAAAATTAGTTACTAAATAATACTGGAAGAACCCCAACGTAATATTTAGAGTTTTTCCACATTTACTGATCCTTGGATGCTGTTGTTGATCTTATGCCTGAACAAGCCCATGTCCTTTTAAGTTGCATTCATGTGCAGCTAAAAGTGATATTCCTTTTATTTTTTTTAACTTCTCAAATTCATTTTTCAATTGAGCCAAGTCCAGTATTCAATATTATTTTAATAAAGTCTATACACAAGAAATGTCTTAGAATTCATGTTCTGCATGTCAAAAAACAAAACATTGAGGTAGTATTCCAAAATTCCTTAAACAGAAGCAGAGAAAAATCCATGAATAACTAAGATCATGACAGTACTCTGCAGACGCAGAATGAATAAAAACGATTGCGTCAGACAGATGCGACCTCGTAGTCGGATGCAGCTTGCTGTACTATCTCACGTTTTCAAGTGCAGGATGTCAGCTTTGTTATTTCAAGAAAGAGAAATGGGATTCAAAATCCATCAGTGTGGATTTAAAAGCAGTTTTCACTGCCAGATCTGCTTTTTGAAACCTGTGGACATGAGACAGGACAAGACTGGTGAGGGTGCAATGTGAAGCGTTTGGATCCAACAGAGTCTTTTCAAAAGTGGGGTAAATACTGTTTGAAAACGTTTGAGTCCATGTCTTTTTTTTTTTGGCTAATCACACTTCAGTAAACAGATCAGATCTGTGCCACAGGTGAGTGAAGAAACGGGAGTTGAGTGGTAGTGACAATCGCCTTTTTGTTTGGTTTCAAACCTCAAACTCAAGGCTGTACAGTGATCCCTCGCTATATCGCGCTTCGCCTTTCGCGGCTTCACTCCATCGCGGATTTTATATGTAAGCATATTTAAATATATATCGCGGATTTTTTGCTGGTTCGCGGATTTCTGAGGACAATGGGTCTTTTAATTTCTGGTACATGCTTCCTCAGTTGGTTTGCCCAGTTGATTTCATACAAGGGACGCTATTGGCAGATGGCTGAGAAGCTACCCAACTTACTTTTCTCTGTCTCTCTTGCGCTGACTTTCTCTGATCCTGACGTAGGGGGTGTGAGCAGGGGGGCTGTTTGCACACCAAGACGATACGGACGCTCGACTGAAAATGCTGAAAGATTATCTTCACATTGCTATCTTTTGTGCAGCTGCTTCGTGAAGCGACATGCTGCACGGTGCTTCACATACTTAAAAGCTCAAAGGGCACCTATTGATTTTTCACTGTTTTGTTTTTCTCTGTCTCTCTCTCTCTCTTTCTCTGCTCCTGACGGAGGGGGTGTGAGCTGCCGCCTTCAACAGCTTTGTGCCGCGGTGCTTCGCATACTTAAAAGCCAAACAGCCCTATTGATTTGTTTGCTTTCCTCTCTGTTTCTGACAGCCTGTGCTCCTGACGCGCACTCCTTTGAAGAGGAAGATATGTTTGCATTCTTTTAATTGTGAGACAGAACTGTCATCTCTGTCTTGTCATGGAGCACAGTTTAAACTTTTGAAAAAGAGACAAATGTTTGTTTGCAGTGTTTGAATAAAGTTCCTGTCTCTCTACAACCTCCTGTGTTCCTGCGCAAATCTGTGACCCAAGCATGACAATATAAAAATAACCATATACACATATGGTTTCTACTTCGCGGATTTTCTTATTTCGCGGGTGGCTCTGGAACGCAACCCCCGCGCTGGAGGAGGGATTACTGTACACACCTCCCTGCAATTGGTCATGGGGCTCACCAGGACAAAGGTGTGCATGAAAAGGAATAACAATTGGGAAAAAAACAAAGGGCAATAAGAATTGCATAAATTAAATAGAAGAAAGGAGGATTCATTTATAACTAATAAGCCTAAAAATAACTGAAAAACTAAAAACCTGAACACTGTAATCCCAGACCTGTATTAATGGGATCTGGACCAGCTGAGGACAATCTCCTTCATTTAACACACTTACTGAATTTAACACTTTCCCCAACCCTAAACACACATACACGGGTCCCTAAAAAATGCTATGTGGTTGGGTTTTAATGTATTTCAAACTGGCCTGACTCTCCAATGAAGTCACAAACTGCTCAAAAGTGTTTTTTAATACCCAATTAAATCAAACAGGTTACGTGCCTGGCCAGTGTGTGGCAATCTGTAGGACAACCATTGTGTTCTGAGCACATGAAACATTTTGAAATTCCAGTGTTTTGAGTGACTCATTTCTGTTCAAATTATGCGTGTCATCCTGGGTCTGTGGCTGGCAGGCAGTGCTGGACATCTTTATGAAAAGGCTCAGGGTCAGTGTGTAATGTGAAGACGAGGGCAGGGAGGACAAGGAGATGAAGCCTCATGATCTTGCATGACGTACTTCAATGATGACTCTGCTCCCATTTCGTCATCTTCCTTTTGCACTGCTGACTTAAAGATGCACCATTATCTTCAGTAGTTTGGCAATGGCTTGTTGAGTAAATTACTTGCTATCACATTTTTGAGCACCACTTAAGATATTTTCTTTTTCTTATCATGATGGGAGTCTTTGTTTTATACTTGCTCATTTAAATGGATTTCAGGTCTTATCGTTCCAAGCAGATACACTATATTGCCAAAAGTTTTGGGACGTCTACCTTAACACACACATGAACTTTAATGCCATCCCATTCTTAATACATAAGCTTTAATATGGAGTTGGCCCACCCTTTGCAGCTCAAACAGCTTCAACTCTTCTGGGAAGGCTTTCCACAAGGTGTATGAGTGTGTTGATGGGGATTTGTGACCAGGAGAGCATTTGTGAGGTCAGGCACTGATGTTGGGGCGAGAAGGCCTGGCTCCTTCGCAGTCTCTGCTCTAATTCATCCCAAAGGTGTTCTTTTGGATTGAGGTCAGGGCTCTGTGCAGTCATGTTGCCATCCCCAAACTGTTACCACAAAGTTGGGAGCATGCATGAAATTATGCAAAATGGCTTTGTATGCAGAAGCATTAAGATTTCCCTTCAATGGACCTACGGGGCCAAGCCCAACCCCTGAAAAACAACCCTACACCATAATCTCCCCTCCACCAAACTTCTCACAATGCAGTCTGGCAAGCACCAAATCCAGACTCGTCCATCGGATTGCATGATT
Source organism: Erpetoichthys calabaricus (assembly GCF_900747795.2). NCBI lineage: Eukaryota > Metazoa > Chordata > Cladistia > Polypteriformes > Polypteridae > Erpetoichthys > Erpetoichthys calabaricus. The sequence continues at coordinate 347,662,532 of NC_041394.2, read as the reverse complement.
TGTCATTCCAGAGGACGTCTCCACTACTCTCGAGTCCAGTGGCGGTGGGCTTTTCACCACTGCAATCCGACACTTTGCATTGCACTTGGTGGTTTAAGGCTTGGATGCAGCTGCTCGGCCATGGAGACCCATTCCATGAAGCTTTCTGTCTACGCTGCACTGTTCTTCAGCTTTTGGAGGTCTGTAGCTATTGACTCTGCAGAAAGTTGGTGACTTCTGCGCACTGTGTGCCTCAGCATGCACTGTCCCCGCTCTGTGATTTTATGTGGCCTACCACTTTGTGGCAGAGTTGTTGTTGTTCCCAATTGCTTCCACTTTGTTATAATACCACTAACAGTTGACCGTGGAATATTTAGTAGTGAGGAAATGTCATGAATGGACTTATTGCACAGGTGGAATCCTATCATGGTACCATGGTTGAATTCACTGAGCTCCTGAGAGTGACCCATTCTTTCACAAATATTTGTAGAAGCCGTCTGCCTGCCAAGGTGCTTGATATTATACACCTGTGGCCATGGAAGTGATTGGAACACCTAAATTCAATGATTTGGAATTGGGGGTCCCATGAGTTTTGGCAATATAGTGTATCATGTGATGCAAGATACCAGTTATATATGAGAACCAACACTGAAAAATTACTAACATCAGAGCCCTTAAACTGTCTCCGAAGCGCATGCACATAACATGACTGAAAGGTACCCCGATGATGGAAGACATTGACCCAATAAGCCTGGGGGTCCAGGAACCAGCTAGTGACACGTGGATCTGTTTTTTTGTGCAGTGCCATCCACTGGAGCACTGCATGATCAGTGCCAAGAGTGAACTTTTGGCCAAGAAGGTAGTATCTCAGTTGGTTACTAGCTCACTTGATCACCAAAGCATAGTGTTCCACCACCACATACCTGATTTTCTATTCCATCCATCCATCCATTATCCAACCCGCTATATCCTAACTACAGGGTCACGAGGGTCTACTGGAGCCAATCCCAGGCAACACAGGACGCAAGGCAGGAAACAAACCCCGGGCAGGGCGCCAACCCACCGCAGCACGAGTGGTCTCTTTTGTAAAATCTGCCCAGTTTAAAGTTCAGGAACATGACAGGGTGTTCAACACCATCAACGCTTTGGCTTAACTCGGCATCAAGAGCTGTGTCCAAAGCATTGGTCTAGAGGAGAAAGGGTAAAGTAAAGTCAAATGCCATTAAAACAAGTGCTGACGTTAAGTCTTGTTTCAGGTCATGGAATGCAGTTTCTGATGTTGTATCCCATACCACTGTATTGGTAGACCACTTTCTTGTTAAATCAGTCAAAGCCACTGCCCTCTAACTGGGAGACAAACTGGCAGTAGCACCCCACTAACACCAAGAAAGCCTGGACCTGCCGCTTGGTTTCAGATGGAGTCAATTTTCAAACACTGCAGCTAAATGGTACTCTAGCCCACTACATAGGCAAATATTTGGCTTCAATTAACCCAAAATAAAATTTCTTAGGGTTAATCTGGAGACTGGCCTTTCTCAGTGGTAACAGCACAGCGTAAACTTGCTGAACGTGTTCCTTCCAGGTGCTGGAATATATGATGATGTTATCCTGGGAGGCAGCATTGTAGGAATTGTGGGGCCAAAACACCCTGTCCACCAGATGTTGGAAGGTCACTGCAGCCCTATGCAATCCAAATTGAAGGACACAATACTGCTGGAGTCCACTAGGGTGCTAAACATGGTCTTTTCCTTTATGAAGTCTATGAATCTTCCAGTACCCTTTTATAATGCCAAGGGTGGCCAAATATTGAGCTTTACCAAACTGTTCAAGGAGTTCGTCCACTTGGGGCTTTAGGTAAGTGTAAATTTCCATCTGGCTTTGGCACCAACATAGCAGGGCTGGACCAGAGACTAAAACTCTCCTCAATCACACCAAAGTCCAGCGTCTGCCTTGCCTGATTTCATGCTTCACTTCCACACATTTTGCTTCTTGGGGCCTGTATGGACATCCATGGATCACTAACCCCGGTGCTGTTATAATGTCATGGACAAAGAGAGTGGTCCATCCAGGATGTTCATTCATCACCTCAGGGTCAGACAAGATGGCTGCTTCAAGCTCTTGCTGCTGTGTGTCTGTTAGATCAGTACCAAAATTAAGTGATTTTTTAAATGAGCAAAGCAGGAACTGGGCTGATCAGAATAAGGATTGGGTTCCCTCTCCATCCATGGTTTCAGCAGGTTCATGTGATAAACCTTTTTAGACAAATGATAATTTTGTCAATTTCATCAATTAGTCAACTAGCTCTTTCATCTTGTTAATTGTGTGCAGGCCCTGCCAATGTGCCAGTAATTTGGAGTGTGAGGTGGGAATGAGCATCAAGAGTAGAACTCACGATCATAATAATGGACCTATGTGGGTTATGCCTGCTTCATATTCTGCTTTATTGTAGCCAAATTATAGTGAATCTCTTGTATAACTGTGTGATAAACTCTGCAATACTTGCAGATGGGAGTTTCTCTTCCTGCCTTCCTTCCTTTAGGATGTCTAATGACCCCCAGGGTTTTCACCTATATAACAGTTCAAAGGATGAGAACTGTGTGGAGGCTGGTAGACTACCTGATTGGCAAACAACATTAGGTGGAGTAACTGATCCCAGTTTCTCCTATCCTCACTGACTACATCGGTTTGAGTGTCTGATTGACCCGCTCCACTAGACCATCAGTTTGAATATGGTATACCATAGTCTTTAAGTGTTTAATGCTGAGTAATTTGGCAACTTCCCTGAAAATCTCCAAGGTGAAGGGCATCCCCTGGTCTATTAAGACTTAATTAGAGATGCCATCCCACACAAAAAACCCTGCTAATTCCCGTGCCATGTTCTTGGAATTAGTCACTTTCAATGGGAAACCCTCAGGTGTATGTAGTCCACCAGTATGATGATCTATTTATTATTAATTATTATTATTTATTTACCTATTTCTTGAAGTTGTCAGACAATTACACTAGGACAAAGAGGCCAGTGGAAGGCAAGTAAGGAAAACCAATAACAAGAAATGCCCAACAGCAAAGGAGATGGGAAGATCATTTTAAGGAACTCCTAAATAAACCAGGGCCAACAAACCTGCCCAAGTTACTGTGTACTGGTATTTATTTTTAAGAATAAGGGGAATGTGTAGGACTGTAGTAACTACTGGGGGATAAAATTGATGAGCCACAGCATGAAGTTATGGGAAAGAGTAGTGGAAGCTCGGTTTAGAAGGGAGGTGATAATTAGTGAGCAGCAGTATGGTTTCATGCCAAGAAAGAGCACCACAGATGCAACGTTTGCTCTGAGGATGTTGATGGAGAAGTTTAGAGAAGGCCAAAAGGAGCTGCATTGTGTCTTTGTGGACCTGCAGAAAGCATATGACAGGGTGCCTCGAGAGGAGTTGTGGTATTGTATGAGGAAGTCGGGAGTGGCAGAGAATTATGTAAGAGTTGTACAGGATATGTACGAGGGAAGTGTGACAGTGGTGAGGTCTGCAGTAGGAGTGACAGATGCATTCAACATGGAGGTGGGATTACATCAGGGATCAGCTCTGAGCCCTTTCTTATTTGCAATGGTGAAAGACAGGTTGACAGATGAGATTAGACAGGAGTCCCCGTGGCCTATGATGTTTGCTAATGACATTGTGATCTGTAGCGATAGTCGAGGAGACCCTGGAGAGGTGGAGATGTGCTCTAGAGAGGAGAGGAATGAAGGTCAGTAGGAACAAGACAGAATACATGTGTATAAATAAGAGGAAGTTCAGTGGAATGATGAGGATACAGGGAGTAGAGTTGGCGAAGGTGGATGATTTTAAATACTTGGGATCAACAGTACAGAGTAATGGGGATTGAGGAAGAGAGATGAAAAATAGAGTGCAGGCAGGGTGGAATGGGTGGAGGAGAGTGTCAGGAGTAATCTGTGACAGATGAGTATCAGCAAGAGTGACTGGGAAGGTCTACAGGACATTAGCGAGACCAGCTTCGTTATATGGGTTGGAGACATTGGCACTGACCAGGAAGTAGGACACAGAGCTGGTTGTGGAAGAGTTAAAGATGCTAAGATTGGCATTGGATGTGACGAGGATGGACAGGATTAGAAATTAATACATTAGAAGGTCAGCTCAGGTTGGATGGTTGGGAGACAAATTCAGTTAGGCGAGGCTGTGTTGGTTTGCACATGTGCAGAGGAGAGATGTTGGGTATATTGGGCAAAGGATGTTAAGGATAGAGATGTCAGATAAGAGGAAATGTGGAAGGCCTAACAGAAGGTTTATGGATGTGGTGAGAGTGGACATGCAGATGAGAAGACAGAAAGATATGGGAGAAGATGATCCACCGTGACAACCCCTAATGGGAACAGCCAAAAGAAGAAGACGAAGAAGACACTTCTGTCAATCCTAAGGAAAGTTTTCAATAAAATCATCTAGAAGGGAATCACAAAACAGGCAGATATACCAAGCAGACCAGATTGCCAGGCTGTGTGTTATTGTTCAGCAGTTAATAGAATGGATGCCTTGTTTCATGTCAAATCTGTTGACGATGCAAAGGCATTTGACACTGTTTACAGTACAACACTTTGGACAATTCTCCAGCATTACGGTATATCCACCTAGCTTGTAAACATCAAAAGGAATTAATTTAAAGGACACACCTGCAGGGCAGTCCATGAGAGAAGGTTCACTGATGCATCTGAGATGAGGATCGAGGTCAGGCAAGGTTGCCTCTTGTCACCATTTCTCTTTATTCATGCATTTGACTGAATTATGAAGATGTCTACAGCACATAAGCTGAACAGAATCCAGTGGGCACCTTGGACGCAGCTGGAGAACATTGACTTAACAGATGATCTGGCACTTCAGTCCCACACATATCACAAGATGTAGGAGGAGACAAATGCTATGGCAGCTACCTCTGCACAGCTGAGCATTAGCATTCATAAGGGAAAGGCTGAGATCCTCAAGGTCAGCAATAATGGTACACAGCCAGTCCCTCTGGAGGGCCAGGTGATAGAAAACATAGAGGCTCTCACCTGCCTAGGCAGTGCCGTTGACAGACAAGGAGATACATACATTGATGTGAAGGTGAGAACTTGTAGAGCTAGAACAGCATTTCTACAATTAATAAATGTCTGGAAAACCGGGTAATTAACTCTCTATACCGAGGTCAGATTATTTAACATCAAATCACTACTGCTCTACTGAGCAGAGACATGGAGAACCTTGGCGTCAAGTACTAAATTTCTCTAGACCATTATCAACGCATGCCTGAGGAGGATTCTACAGCTCAACCAGCCAACACCATCAGAAATGAAGATCTGTGGCAGAAGTTGGCCCAGAATCCAGTAGAGGAAGAGATCACGAGAAGACACTGGGCAATAAGACAAGCTCACTACAAAATCTAAAAGGATAGGTTTTCTTAAATGTAAAGCGTTTATAAGTTATATGGATTTCTTTACTCTGTTGAAACAATGAAAGATACTGAGAAGTGAAGGCAACAAGGTGACTGCTATAAGAGGCTGGAGAAGAAATTTCATAATATTGATGCAGATGACTTGAGGATTTCACAATATGAAATGCTCAATTACATATACAAGGAGAGCACAGTTGACATGTGCTCCAATCTAGGCATACCTCTGAGGCTTCATCTAATTCTTCTTATGACAGTGGCTTCAGGTTTGAGAAGTTTCCCCTCTCTCAAGTTGATTAAAGCATATTTTAGGTTGTCCATGTCACAGGAAAGGCTGTCTGCTGCCACTGTTCTATCTAATGGAAATGACATCCATAAGTCACTAGACACAGAGTCACTGATCACTTGATTTGCAGTGGCCAAAGCACTGTAACCACAAAGGGGGCACCACTGAGCTCCAAACCACAGACACAATGTCACCCAACGCAACTCTGGAATCAAATTAAGGATTTTTACTTGCTGCCAACAACTCTCACGATGAACACAGCTAATAAACGTAGAATTATAAGACTCTATTCTCTCCTTCAGCCCTCCAGGTGAGTGTCGCCCACTGCCCCCACGGACTCTGACTCCCTGAGGTGAGGCAGAGTGACTCCTTTTATCCAGGACCTGGGAGTACTTCTGGTGATAGGACATGGTCCACTGGAAGTCCTTCTGAATCATGTGGAAGTATCACAAAGTAGAGATGGCAAATTCCCGCAAGAGCCCCTGGTGGCACCCAAGGAAACCAACAGGGCTGTCCCAAAGGACAATAATTCCCAGCATGCCCTGCAGGTGCCAAATGGGTTCTGTGATCCTTGCCTACTTCGAAAGATCAGTTATGAGAAAACTATAACTGGGGTATGATTAAAAGAATTAATGGTATCCAAAGAGAGTATGGGTTTCCAGTTTTAAAGGAAGGTGAACTAACTGCAGCAAGTGAAGAGGAGAAAGCAGAGACGTTAGCAGAAATTTGTTAAAGATTCACAGCTCTGATAATATTAGTGAGGAAGGGAAAAGAGGAAGGGAGCTTACGGTAAAAGAGAATGAAGAATTATTGAAGCATGAGGGAGACTCGGATGATTTGTTGAATGTTCCGTTCACAATAATGGAACTGAACTTTGCCCTTAGAAAAGCTAAAATGTCAGCAAACCAGGCACAAACAAGATATCTCTATATTATAATAAAAAAATCTTGGGATGAGATGTGACTTTTTGAGGGACTTTTTGGAATGAAGTCCCACGAGATGGAAACTTTTAACATGAGATTCTTTCAACTCACACAAAACTTACAACCTTTGGAAGCAAGTCCCACGAGACGGTGACTTTTGCTGTTAGATTCTTTCAAGTCACACCCAACTTACAAACATTTTCAAACAACACCACGAGCATCTAGCCTCTCAGTCGTGTGGCAGACACACTTCCTGCGCTCTCGGCTCTTATGAATTTGACCAGAACAATAATTTTATATGTTCTAGACACGTCAACAGCTAAGAGAAGAAGAAAGAGCAGGGACAAATATTCAAAAAAGTTGGGTAATTTATTACAGATAAAGAAACAATATTCACTCACGGGCAGTTATACGTTGCATTGTCATGATGTAAGTCCAAACACGGAATCAAAATTCAATGCAATCTTGAAGAAAAGTTAATTCCAAATATTGTTTTTTACTGAAGTTTTAAAGTAAAACGGAAAATAAACCATTCCCATGAAAATAACAATTTCTCTAAATTGTATATCCGGTTAACCAAACCCGGGGGTGTGCTAGCAAAGCGAGCATGGGGCAGAGCCCCCTAGTACTACTGTATATAATGATAAGCCATCTCAGTGATCCCTCCAAAATTGTTATACTTTATTTGAACTGTACAGTAGGGGAAGGGAGATTAGCAAGATAAGTTGGAAAGAGTCTTTTACAGTGTGTGACGATGTGGGTTCTCTCCATGCTCCCATGCAGCTTCAGGGAGCTCTTGAACCCAACACTGTCGGTAATGTCACCTATGAGCTTGGCAGTGAGGCACAACAAATGGAGCAAGGGGATGGTGTAAAAAAGTGCCAAATGCTTTTATTAAAATCAACAACAAAACATTCAAAAACAAAGTGTCCAAATAAATAAAGTGCAGTGCTTTTCAAAATCCGTAAATAAATAATCCATAAAAATGAGTGAAATGGAGGTTAAAAAACACACTAGAAAAACTCTTTTAAAAAAATGAGGTTAAAACAACGGCTGGAAGCAATTCTTTAAAAACACAAAGCCCGGTGTCTTCCTTTACCTGGCGGCTCCCCTTCTTCTCCCATCTGGGCTCCGCAACAGAAGAGTCGCCCTACCAGCAGCTGACCTTCTTCCCACACGACTGATCTGGAGGCTTTCCGATCCCTGGCCCGGTTTAGCACTCTCCAGATCGAGACTTGGCTTCCCAAACGGCCAGGACGCTCATACCAGGGAATTCACCACCCAAGCCTCCTGACTCCAGCTGCCTTCTTGGCCTTACGCGGCCAGCTGTCCTTCCTCACCGGTCACTCCAGCTCCTTGATCACGACCGCTTCCTTCAGCCCTACCGAGTGTCGGCCAAACACTCCTCTCGGAGGCTCACCTCTCAGCTGCTCGCTCTCCTTCCCTCTCACCCACACCGGCTTTCTCCTCCGGCTTCCTGCCTTCTTCTTCCAGCAACCTCCATCTCTCTCTCACTTCTTTTCCTTTTTTTCTCCCTTGCTAGCCACCTCGCAGTTCTATTTATGACGGGGATGTGGTTCAGCTGTGGCAATCAGCGGCTCCCGGGAATAATTATGGATGTGGATGACTCTTCACCTGTGCACTTAAGTGAGAATCGCCCGCATCATGAATTCCCCAAGAACCATTCAGCCACACACCACCACGCCCCCTAGTTAAGCTGCGAGTGCGGCGATTATTTATTTAAAACTGGTCCTTCTTACAAGAGCTGTGGCCCCGCTATACCACATTCCACCCCCCATAAGCCTCCAGCTGCACAGGAAGGCTCCATGCTACTGCCAAACCTGTGCAACTGGCGGCCGAGGTCCACAGCTCGGCCACACTACCACTGCACTAAAAATTGATAAATAAAAGCACTTGACACCTTTTTGCACCATCCCCTTGCTCCAATTGTTGTGCCTCACTGCCAAGGTTCAAGAGCTCCATGAAGCTCCCTTTCTTTCTTTCTTTCTTTCTTTCTTTCTTTCTTTCTTTCTTTCTTTCTTTCTTTCTTTCTTTCTTTCATGTGGAAAAATCGTGTCGAGGTTTCAAAGCATTTCACACTCACCTCTCTAGTGACATCCGATAGCCACTTGTATTAACGTTACACAAACTCATAGTCAACTTTAATGACATCTGTTAAAACTTTTATTTTTCGCTGCAAGTATTGACAGCGTTGAGAAGTGTTAGTCAGCAGCTTCCAGTGTCTGATGACTTAAAAAATAACACTGACAGGCGAAATGTACCATACGACAAACAAGGGTTTATATAAAATAAAATATGACGCCTCTTTCATGGAGCCCGGCTCTTTTAACAAATACTATTCTTTTACATTTTAATATTACTATTGATATAATGTTTATATAATTTATTAATCCCTGAGGGAAATGACGTTGTACAGTATTATTGCTGCTGTTATTAATATTGCTATTAGTCCTCATCTTTTCTTGAGATCGCCTTTACTTGACTGTTGCTTGGGGTCACACAGCCTCAATGTAAATAAATATATTTAAAACGAGCTTCGTGGGCGGCACAGTGGTGCAGTGGTAGCACTGCTGCCTTGCAGTAAGGAGACCCAGGTTCGCTTCCCGAGTCCTCCCTGCGTGGAGCTTACATGTTCTCCCCGTGTTTGCATGGGTTTCCTCCCACAGTCCAAAGACATGCAGGTTAGGTGCATTGGTGATTCTAAATTGTCCCTAGTGGGTATGTGGGTCCTGCGGTGAGCTGGCACCCTGCTGGGGTTTGTTCCTGCCTGTATTGGCTGGGATTGACTCCAGCAGACCCCTGTGTTAGGATATAGCGTGTTGGAAAATGACTGACTGATGAGCTTCGTCATTTCTCCTCAGATGCTTTCTTTGTTCTGACTTAATTAAAACTGAGTAGGCAAAAAAAATAAAAGCTTAACCATCTGCTATAAAATAGGTGAGCACATTTGAGAAAGAAGATGAAATCCTTAAATTAGCAGACGGTATAATTCAGTCAAGTAATGAATAATTTCAATTATCCTTATATTATATTGGTTATATTTTCTGGAGTTTACAAGTCGCTGTCACAGTCAAATCTGTCACAAGCACTGATCTTGCCGTCCTGTGGCTCGACTCACTAAGGTGGTTGCTTCTCTTATTCTGCGCATATTTCACACTCGATAGAATTCAGATCCAGGATGAGAAACAGTTTTGAGATACTGTAAAAGGATCACATAAGACATTTTAGGTTTGTTCTGGAATTATTTCCATTAACAGTAGAACCGCCATCTAAAATGCAGTGACTAATTTGCTGAAGGCAGCGCGCATATTTACAATAATTCATCATCTATTCATTGACACTTGAGGTCTATGATTCCTGGATTGTAAAGCACTGTAAAAAGTGTTTCAGTGGTGCTGTTAGATAGATAGATAGATAGATAGATAGATAGATAGATAGATAGATAGATAGATAGATAGATAGATAGATAGATAGATAGATAGATAGATAGATAGATAGATAGATAGATAGATACTTTATTAATCCCAGGGGGAAATTCACATACTCCAGCAGCAAAAAATATTAAATTAAAGAGTAATAAAAAATGCAGGTAAAAAACAGACAATAACTTGAATAATGTTCAACGTTTACCCCCCTCTGGTGGAATTGAAGAGTCGCATAGTTTGGGGGAGGAATGATCTTCTCAGTCTGTCAGTGGAGCAGGACAGTGACAGCAGTCTGTCGCTGAAACTGCTCCTCTGTCTGGAGATGACACTGTTTAATGGATGTAGTGGATTCTCCATAATTGATAGGAGCCTGCTGAGTGCCCGTTGCTCTGCTACGGATGTCAGACCGTCCAGCTCTATGCCAACAATAGAGCCTGCCTTCCTCACCAGTTTGTCCAGGCGTGAGGCATCCTTCTTCTTAATGCTGCCTCCCCAGCACACCACTGTTGGTTTGACTTCTTTTTTTACTGAGCTGACATAATGTTAATTCTTTAGTACTGCAACTTCAATTTTCAGTATAGAGTAAATTAAGTATTTGAATTTGTCCCATCTAAAGAGAAATTACTCTTTGACTCGAAAGAATTTACGTTGATTGTATTGTGCACATGTGCACAAAGCGTGGGCTGAGGAGAAAGAGAACGGTGGAGTTTTCCTGTGGTGTTTGTCGCCATTTTATTGAACCTTTTCAATTAAGTCCAGGTTGATTCTGCTTTTCAGGTAGCGTAGTAATATAAAGTCATCAGATTATAACATAACATTTTATGTTAAATTACAGTATATATGTCTACATTTTAACTGATATTAAATAGTAGAACCTTTAACACATAACGCTGTGTTTGAATCTCTCACGGCGCTAAACAACGTGTGGACGCATTTTCCAAAGTATGCCTTGTATTTATTCACCAGCAACAAATTAGAAACAAAATATGCCAAAATCTTTTAAAATGATGTTTTTACAATCATTTATTTTCCCCAAAACGAATCAGTTGTATATCGACCTGAACAAGGTAAAGTGTTTATATTTTTACATGTGCATTTTAAGTACGCCATTTGTAAACGTAGCGCAAAGAAATGTTATATTTTTTCATGATTTGTTTGTATCTATATATGTTTGTTACAGCTACATTTCTATCTTGTTCTTTACTATGTAGGTATTTATGAGTTCAGAGAAGTAAGTGATAAGAACTGACGGATAACTGGCAGAGTTATTTTTTAAACAAGCCCTGTTGTTAATGGCGCATGATGATGAACAGAGGGCTGCTTTTTGATTCCATCAGACTCTGAGCATTGTGGGCAGGTAACTGTAGATAGCAAAGGGAAGGCGGTGTGGTGGTGCAAGCAGCTGCAGCAGTTGTGAAACAACACCTGCCACATCACCTGAAACATCTTCTTACATAAGCAAAATTAGATAAAAAATGCAGAAGGTTCCACGTATGTCCATTATCATCCATCCATCCATCCATTATCCAACCCGCTGAATCCGAACACAGGGTCACCGGGGTCTGCTGGAGCCAATCCCAGCCAACACAGGGCACAAGGCAGGAACCAATCCTGGGCAGGGTGCCAACCCACCACAGGACACACACAAACACACCCACACACCAAGCACACACTAGGGCCAATTTAGAATCGCCAATCCACCTAACCTGCATGTCTTTGGACTGTGGGAGGAAACCGGAGCGCCCGGAGGAAACCCACACAGACACATGCACATGGGGAGAACATGCAAACTCCGCGCAGGGAGGACCCGGGAAGCGAACCCGGGTCCCCAGGTCTCCCAACTGCGAGGCAGCAGCGCTACCCACTGCGCCACCGTGCCGCCCTGTCCATTATCACTGGACTGTAAAACAGTTGATCAGGTGACACATTGCTACGATCACAAAAGTGTAGCTGTGGTCTGTGATTATTGTGATGAGTAACACAATTTGACTGTAATGTATTACTTACATGTTGGTGAAAATATTAACAGTTTTAAAAAGATTAGTAATGTTCAGGGAAGAGATATTCAAAACGTTTTGCACAATTATCATGATTTTTGGCTTGATTAATCTGAAGTTAGCGAACTAGCAGTCTAATTAGTGAAGATATGTAACTTGCTTTCTGAACAAAATTTATCAATTGATATAATAATATAAAGTAGAGTTTTATGTGCAGTATTTTAACCTGTTTTTAATTAGTGTAGATTGTGAGTTACGTTGGGTATACAGTACAGTTAATGTGTCAATGGTAAGCTCATTTATGCCATGCCATTGAATGATCAAATTAATCAGTTATTAATTTCTGTGCATAAACAGGTGCTGGTCATAAAATTAGAATATCATGACAAAGTTGATTTATTTCAGTAATTCCATTCAAAAAGTGAAACTTGTATATTAGATTCATTCATTACACACAGACTGATGTATTTCAAATGTTTATTTCTTTTAATGTTGATGATTATAACTGACAATTAATGAAAGTCCCAAATTCAGTATCTCGGAAAATTAGAATATTGTGAAAAGGTTGAATATTGAAGACACCTGGTGCCACACTCTAATCAGCTAATTAACTCAAAACACCTGCAAAAGCCTTTAAATGGTCTCTCAGTCTAATTCTGTAGGCTACACAATCATGGAGAAGACTGCTGACTTGACAGTTGTCCAAAAGACGACCATTGACACCTTGCACAAGGAGGGCAAGACACAAAAGGTCATTGCTAAAGAGGCTGGCTGTTCACAGAGCTCTGTGTCCAAGCACATTAATAGAGAGGCGAAGGGAAGGACAACATGTGGTAGAAAAAAGTGTACAAGCAATAGGGATAACCGCACCCTGGAGAGGATTGTGAAACAAAAACCCATTCAAAAATGTGGGGGAGATTCACAAAGAGTGGACTGCAGCTGGAGTCAGTGCTTCAAGAACCACCACGCACAGACGTATGCAAGACATGGGTTTCAGCTGTCGCATTCCTTGTGTCAAGCCACTCTTGAACAAGAGACAGCATCAGAAGCGTCTCGCCTTTGGACTGCTGCTGAGTGGTCCAAAGTTATGTTCTCTGATGAAAGTAAATTTTGCATTTCCTTTGGAAATCAAGGTCCCAGAGTCTGGAGGAAGAGAGGAGAGGCACAGAATCCACGTTGCGTGAGGTCCAGTGTAAAGTTTCCACAGTCAGTGATGGTTTGGGGTGCCATGTCGTCTGCTGGTGTTGGTCCATTGTGTTTTCTGAGGTCCAAGGTCAACGCAACCATCTACCAGGAAGCTTCATGCTTCCTGCTGCTGACGAAGTTTATGGAGATGCAGATTTCATTTTCCAACAGGACCTGGCACCTGCACACAGTGCCAAAGCTACCAGTACCTGGTTTAAGGACCATGGTATCCCTGTTCTTGATTGGCCAGCAAACTCGCCTGACCTTAACCCCATAGAAAATCTATGAGGTATTGTGAAGAGGAAGATGCAATACACCAGACCCGACAATTCAGAAGAGCTGAAGGCCACTATCAGAGCAACATGGGCTCTCATAACACCTGAGCAGTGCCACAGACTGATCGACTCCATGCCACGCCGCATTGCTGCAGTAATCCAGGCCAAAGGAGCCCCAACTAAATATTGAGTGCTGTACATGCTCATACTTTTCATGTTCATACCTTTCAGTTGGCCAACATTCCTAAAAATCCTTTTTTTGCATTGGTCTTAATTGATATTCTAATTTTCCGAGATACTGAATTTGGGACTTTCATTAGTTGTCAGTTATAATCATCAACATTAAAAGAAATAAACATTTGAAATACATCAGTCTGTGTGTAATGAATGAATCTAATATACAAGTTTCACTTTTTGAATGGAATTACTGAAATAAATCAACTTTGTCATGATATTCTAATTTTATGACCAGCACCTGTAAGTGTTTTTAGAAAATGTCCGAACTACCATTGAATGTGAAACAGTATTGGTGAGTGGAGGTTACAGTTGCCTTTGCCGTGGCCTTGAGTTAAAGATTGAATGAGTGTGGACAATTTTAGAGTTTGTGGTTGTCATAACATATCACATTAATCAAGAAACCAATACACATTGCAAGATGGAGGAAGACATCAGCTAATGTTCTGCATATACTGTATAGTGGGAAAATGTTTTTGATTAAATATGTACTGTATATATTTTAACTTTTAAGCATGTTTGCCCCCATGTCTGTGCTGAGTTGCACATCACTACAGTTCCACTGCAAGCAATGTTTCTGGCACAGCTGGACCAACACACTTACAGGCTGAAAGCAATCATCAGTCAGAAAGGGGGAGAGGTACGCATGAAGACCAGCGACATAATGAAGGCGTTAAATTAGGTATGACAGATTATCTTCACATGTACATAATGCTATGATTTCACCAGGACGAAGGCTAATAACATTACTTGGGCTGTGTACAAAATCTTAAAACACTTTGTCTAATCAAGGTAGGGTTTTAAACTTGCTAATCCGTGGTTAATACAAGGTATTTGCAGCCTTTGAGCTTAATTTGGCGTCTAGGAGTTTAAAAATACAAACAAAATTAAGTTCTATACTCTGAATAAAAGGCAAGTGACAGTAGAGTGGTCATAACGTACAGGACATGTTTGCACTATTTTCTCTTTGCGACTTTAATTTCTAATGTTTATAAAGTTATACTGCTACTTTGGATGTTTTTAAGGGGCTGTATACTATATTAATTGTATCTTGTATTTGCTGTTGAAATCACTCATCTTTCTCGGTGAAGAGGTTGGAGCCCTCATCAAAGAATTTTTTGGTATGAATACAAAATTTGTATTTATTTACAAAACAAAGATTAACTAAGGAAACATCTTAATTTGTGAAATCGGGTGTTTCTCAGCTAGATTTGTACAAAAAACTGCAGATGCCGTAGAACATCTTTCGGTTAATATATTCCAGAGGAGAATGTCCCAAATCTTATTTGTCTTTGCTGTTCAAAGAAAACCTTTATTTGCATCTTTAGACTTAGCTCATTTTGTGTTTTCAAAACAGCTAAAAATGTGTCTATCCCCCACAGGCCATGCCACAGTTTTTAAAGCATCCATGCAGAAGCTGAGAAAATACCTATTGGAAAATTTGTGATTCACAAGAATGAGGACACTCTTCACCCACCAATGGCATGCAAGTGCTGAATAGGTTAATCTCCATTGCATCTGCTTGTGTCCTACTATTTGGTCTTACCTATGCCCTCAATTTGGAATATCCAAAGGGACTGGAACGTACCATTGAAGTGCTGCAGAAGATCGTCTTGGAACTTGATGCAAAGAAGATGTCAAGCAAAGTACACGCACTGAGCATTAGGCTGCTGAACCCATAAACCTGGAAGGTGTCAGGCTGTTTAGTTGTTTCTTGTTTTCCTGTCTCTTCTGTATTTCAAGATGTTTGTCCTGTATTTTGATGTTGGTTAACTAAAAATACTGAGTCTTCATTTTAGAATATTTTGCACTGTGATGTTTAAAATACAGCAAAACTTATTAATATTCAGATTCAATAAAAAAAACAAGATGTTCAGTACCTGCTATTCTTAGAATACTGTTTTCTGTTTGGTCTGATTCCATTTTTATTTTATCCACTGTGGATGATAATGTTAAGGCAGCACTCTGATTTGTTTGGTTTGTGTAAAATAACACTTGTGGTAAAAATGTACTTTTGTTTTAAAAGTCAGTATTTTCGACACTGTTTTGTTTAAAGTGTATTTACATCGGACTTCCAATACAACTCAGAGTCCTGCCACTTGCAAAAGTTCGCTGACAACACTGCTATCGTGGGCTGCATCAGGAGTTGGCAGGAGGAGGAGTATAGGGACCTAATCAATGACTTTGTTAAATGGTGCGAATCAAACCACCTACACCTGAACACCAGCAAAATCAAGGAGCTGGTGGTGGATTTTAGGAGGCCCAGGCCCCTCATGGACCCCGTGATCATCAGAGGTGACTGTGTGCAGAGGGTGCAGACCTATAAATACCTGGGAGTGCAGCTGGATGATAAATTAGACTGGACTGCCAATACCGATGCGCTGTGTAAGAAAGGACAGAGCCGGTTATACTTCTTTAGAAGACTAGCATCCTTGAACATCTGCAATAAGATGCTGCAGATGTTCTATCAGATGGTTGTGGCGAGCGCCCTCTTCTACGCGGTGATGTGCTGGGGAGGCAGCATTAAGAAGAAAGACGCCTCACGCCTGGACAAACCGGTGAGGAAGGCAGGCTCTATTGTTGGCATGGAGCTGGACAGTTTGATATCTGTGGCAGAGCGACGGGCACTGAGCAGGCTCCTATCAATTATGGAGAATCCACTGAATCCACTGAACAGGATCACCTCCAGACAGAGGAGCAGCTTCAGTGACAGACTGCTGTCACTGTCCTGCTCCACTGACAGACTGAGGAGATCATTCCTCCCCCAAACTATGCGACTCTTCAATTCAACCCGGGGGTGTAAACGTTAACATTATTCAAAGTTATTGTCTGTTTTTACCTGCATTATTATCAATCTTTCATATTGTTTTTTGTATCAGTAAGGTGCTGCTGGAGTATGTGAATTTCCCCTTGGGATTAATAAAGTATCTATCTATCTTTTTAAGTTAATATATTACAGAAAGACAGTGGTTTTAAGTTAATTCTTTTAAAATGCAACACTTAATTTAATCTTTTGTAAAATCATTGTGGTTTGCAGAAAATATTTTATTTTGTTATATTTACAACTCTATTTTGAAATTGAAAAAGGTTGCCTTTTATGAAAACATTTTTTTATGAATAAATGTTGATAGAATAAAATTAACCTGACTCATTTTTTGGATATACCATAAAAAACAATACATAAATATTCATAAAAATATTAGTTTAAAGAAAATATATTGGTTTAAATAATATATTTAAGTTCAACTGATAAGAAAAACTTTAAAAAATTATGCGTAAAAAACTGAAGCACTTTTTGATATTGATCCAATGTTTCATTTTTTATAGTACATGATTACAAACCCACTGACAGAAATCGACAATACATACCAGGTACAGATTTGAAAATCACTGAATATTTACAGCGTTTACTAAGGAGAGTCTTGCGCTTATCCTGTCGTGATGGCTACGTGGGCTTTGTGAACTAAAGCGCCTCTCGGCCCCTCTGACATGATCGAGTTGAGGTAGAATAGAAACTGGATTATTACAACACGCATACAGCCCAACTCTAAATATGCTCATCACGGATTACACTTTTATACCCTCTTCGTCACACCACAAATGACTTTTCTATTCATTCATCGTTTTAAAGGGCTGAGAGACAGAAAAGGAAATCAGAAACACAAGGACAGCGAGCGAACGCGCGTGCACGTAACGGCTGGCAACGCGACATACGTGTGACGTCATCAAGCGCGACGAAAACTGCAGTAGCCGCGCGCCTGGTGACTTTAAACTTGAGAAGTAATCTGGCGGCAGTGATCGAGACTGTTTGGCTTTTGTCATTGAGGGAGCGATCTTTAACCAAGTCCTAGAGGTAGAGGTAAGCGTTCCGAGCTCGGGTCTATCACTCTTTGGATGTGAGGTTTTGCATTCTCTACGCGACTTGAATCATAGACAGGTGAAGACATAAAGACCCCGCTCGAGTGACCTTCTCTGTGTTGCGAGTGACTTGTAACAGTTTGCGGCTCCACGTGGATCCGATTTCAATCCTACAGCGGCCACGGATTCATTCAACTCAATGTCGTAGATTTCCTTCAGTTAGAATTTCAGTTTCTTCAGACAGAAAGTAAAGCAGCTACAATAACACATACAACACTTCAATCAAATTAGCAGCCATTGTGTTAAGGAACATCTGTTTTAAATAAATAAATTTATATATTGAAAAGCCTTAACAAAGTAATATATATTTTATATATGTTAAAGTGGCATTTCAAAGGTGTTAGTGTAGACAAATAAAGTTTATCTATCTAGCTATCTAATTGTGGTAATTAATAAATCAATGCACAAAAAGTACATAAATGATGGTATCTCTTTGTGGTAAATCTTATTTTATAAACATAATGTGTATCTAGCATCATACTTAATTATATAGTGCTTATCTGAGCTAAATGATGCATTGAAAATAACAAGCTGCTTTAGAACATTAAAGTATATTTGATAGAATATACAGTGTTGATCTCGGAGGTCTTGAAGCCCTGCAGATTTTTTTTTTCTTCAAGTTATTTGGAGTTTTATTTTTTTTCTGTACTCCCGGCCATCCTTATTTCTAAGCTCCTCTTTAAAAACTCAACATCTGATTCTACAGGGTAGCCCATATTTATGTATATGATTGAAAAGGCATTATTGTCGGGGAACTACCAATGTGGGCTACAGTCACATTAGATTTTACGTTTTCTTTATTGAAGAGAGATTTCCAAATTTTCAGCAAAAGTCAGAGTAGGCAATCATATCAATTAACTGTTAAACCAGTAAAATGTTATAAAATCATTTATTCACGAACAGCAATTTTTGTCTCATAGCCAATATATTATAGACCACTAGCCATTAAGCCCATTACAATAACGGGCGCTAGAACAGTAGTGCATAAACATTAGTAGGAACAGTCTATATTAAATGGCAAGGGATTAGAACAATCTAGACAAGAACAGAACATTCAGTCAAACAAAGCTCACCACTCCAATCCACTTAATTCTTCCAAAAATGCATCAAGTCAAGTTTTGAAAGTCCAAAGAGTCCTGCTGTTCATCATGCTACTTGGCACCTTATTCCAAGTATCTGTGGTTATCACCAGCTGCATCTCTGTGTGGTATGGAAGCTGCACTGCCTCCTGTAGGAAGTCCCTGCAATGCATAGTGGATGCGGCCAGTAAGATCATTGGTGCCCCACTGCCCTGCCTCAAGGACATTTTCCACACCCGTCTCACCCGTAGAGCCATCAGCATTGCCGGTGACTCCTCCCACCCCTTACACTCCCTTTTTAGCTTCCTCCCCTCAGGGAAAAGGTACCGGAGCCTCCAGGCCCACTCCACAAGACTGTCTAACAGCTTCATCCACCAAGCTGTTAGGATGCTGAACTCTGTCCACTACCTCCCCCCGACTGCCCCTGGACCGAAACACTATCTACTAAGTACCCTACCTCAGTTGGTATTATATAAAGACTCAATATTACATCTGCTGCTAACTGTTGGTCTTTTTGTACATGTCATAAGCTACTCTATAATGCACCTTCTCATTTTTTTTTACTGTAATTGGTTTTTGCGCTAATGACTATTGCACATTGTACACAGGTCTACATACAAGTTCTAATGTTATTTATCTTATATGTTATACTTTTATACTTTTTTTATATTTTATTGTACTATGAAAATGAGAGAGAAACTGTATTTCGATTCTCCTGTATGTTCTGCACATATAGTGAATGGACAATAAAAGGCTATTTGATTGATTGATTGATTTGATTAAAGAAACACTTCCTAATGTTTGTGCAAAATTTACCCATTACCAGTTTCCAACTGTGTCCCCGTGTTCTTGTTGAACTCATTTTAAAATTACAGTCTCGATCCACTGGACTAATTCCCTAAATACAGTAATGTTAATCACTTCAGTCATATCTCCTCGTAATCTTTTTTTGCTTAAAATGAAAATGCTCAGCTCTTTTAATCTTTCTTCATAATTCATCCCCTGTAGCCCTGGAATCAGCCAAGTCTCTCTTCTCTGGACCTTTTCTAGTGCTGCTATGTCCTTTTTGTAGCCTGGAGACCAAAACTGCTCACAGAACTCCAGATGAGACCTCACCATTGCATTATAAAGGTTGAGGAGAACCTCCTGTGAATTGTACTCCATGCATCAAGGCGCTATATAACCTGACATTCTGTTAGCCTTCTTAATGGCTTCTGAAAACTGTCTGGAAGTTAATAGTGTTGTTTCCTAAGTCCTTCTCATAAGGTGTACTTTTAACTTTCAGACCTCACATTGTGAATTCAAACCTAATATTTTTACTTCTTATTTACATTTACTAACATTGAATTTCATCATCCACGCATCTGCCCAAGCCTGTATGCTGTCCAAGTCCTTCTGTAATGATTTAATGGATTCCAGATTATCTGACAATCCACCTATCTTGGTATCATCTACAAACTTAACCAGCTTGTTACTTATATTCCTATCTAAATAATTAATTTATATATATACACATATATATATATATCATCGCAACACCGTCAGAAGAAAGGACGCACTATCTTTGATATATGCACATACCAAATCAGCAGGACACACATTCAACTAGGACAACGTAAAAGTAAAATTTAAGGCCAGTACTAAAAGTGCCAGAGAGTTGGCCGAGTCTTGGCTATCAAATGAAAACACCATCAACAGACACTTGGACATAAATCCTGCATATGCCAACTTAAGAAGGACATGTACACAATAATTAAACTATACAACCCCCCCCCCCCCCCCCCCCCCCCCCCCCCCCCCCCACTTTGATCATACGGACTTAGTCACCTCCAACCCCCAAATGAATGTGTTGCTATATATTGCCTTTGATTCTTGTAAGTCTAAGCATTATCCTCTGATGAAGACCCCTGATAGGGGTTGAAAGCTCAGGAATAAAACTATTTTATGATACGTGATTCGTTTTTTCTCCCTTCGTGGATCTCCAACGGCATATATATATATTAAAAATAGCAGCGGCCCTAGCACTGACCTCTGCTGGTCACCACTCTTAACATCAGCCAGTTCTGATGAGGTTCTTCACACCTTCTGCTTCCTGTTTCTGAGCCAGTTCTGCACCCATCTACAAACATCACCCTGATCTCCCACTTATTTTAGTTTGATGCCCAAACTCTCATGTGGCACCTTACCAAATGCTTTCTGAAAGTCCAGATAAATAATATCTCATGTTCCACTCTGATCATATACTTTTATTGCTTCCTAATAGAATTCCATTATGTTAGGGGAAAAAAAGCCTTCCTTACTAATTCCTTCCATTACATTTTCTGTGATGCACGTTAAGCTCGCTTGCGCTTGGATCTGCCCAGTCACCTTTCTTATGTAATAGGATAATATTTGCCATTTTCCAATCATTTTGAATGTCCACACTGCACAGTGACTTCCTAAAAATATACATCAAGAGTGTATATATGTAGTCACTAACTTCCTTAAGCACTCTGTGGTAAATAGAATCTGGTCCTGGTGATTTGTTTGATTTCAGCCTGTTTAATCTCCGCAGCTCTTCTCCCTCTGCAATTTACAAATCCCTCAGTTCCTCCTTAGTAGTCCTTTTTACTCCTGGGAGGTTATCTGCTTCCTCACATGTGAAGACTTCAGAAAGCATCTGCATAGGGAGTATCTGCTATTTCAATGTCTGTATTTTTAAACTCCCCTTTTCTATTCCTGATGCACTTCACCTCCTCCCTGACTGTTCTTTTACTACTAATTTTTTGTTGCCTCATAGGAAGAAAAATCACGAAGAGTAGAATTGTTTCTGTTAAATAAAAGCCAACTCATTAAAAATCGTTTATGTAGTGCAGACAATTTTATAGGGTCATAATAGATGAAATGTTAACCCACCCCCTTTTTTTTTTTTTTTTTTTTTTGTTGTTGTTGTTAAATGAAATTTCATCTGCAGTTGTATTTACCAGAAGGAATTTTAAGAAACCTTTTTATCCAATGTGACACCAGTAGGGGTGTACCAGCCACCTAACCCGCCACAGACAGACACAAGAGGCACACTTGTAAAAGCACAAGCTTTTTATTATTCTTCCCTTCGTAGGAAATGCCTTCCCCATTTCCCACAGCCGCAACACAGTCCAAACAGCACAAGCACAATTCGTTTTCCATTTCCGTTCTCCTCCACTCCTCCTCAGCAAGCTTCATCCACCTTCCAACTAACTCTGGCCCCCCGAGTAGTGGCTGCTGGGTCCTTTTATACGTTACCCAGAAGTGCTTCAGATGCTTGATGACCTATTTCCGGCAGCACTTCCAGGTGTGATGAAAGAATCACCCATACGGGCTCAGGAGCAGCTGTAGCACCCCTTGGCCGTGCCCACGGATCCCAACAGGGCTGTAACAAACTCCAACTCCCATGAAGCCCTGCGGGAGTCCTAGGCTTTGCTGCAACCCAGGGAGGCTGCCATCTAACGCTCTGGCCACGCTTGCTTCCCCCAGTCCTTCCAGCTTGGAGGCGTCCCTGGCTGTCCACAACACCAACTAATTGTAATAGTTTGATTGAGTGTGGGGATTTCAAGGGTATTGAGTCATCCATATAATATTTTTTTTTCTATACACTACCTTAACTTTGAGTCATATTGTTTATCAAATTTAAAAACATTTTGACTACATTTGCATATCCTTTTTACCTTTACAAATTGTTTCCTGCCACTGTTATTGACATTCTGGAACATCATTGCTCAAGTGTGAATTACTGTCTTTCTAGCACAGACAACTTGAAAGTAATCACTGAAAAAAAGTGGTATGCTTAGAATTACTGACAATGTTTCACTACATGTGATGGAGACAATAATTAATAATAATAATACATTTTATTTATACAAGGCGCCTTTCAGGGAACTCAAGGACACCGAACAACAATAAATAAATAAATAAATAATTAAATAAAAGACACAATTATAAAAAACTTAAAACATCAGAAAATCTAGAAATTAAAACCAAACAAAACCATTACAATCAGGAGGAAAAAGAAAAAGCCATTTTAAACAGATGCGTTTTAAGTTTACATTTGAAGGATGAATATGATTTGATATTTCGGAGATCCGCAGGCAATGAATTCCAGAGCTTGGGAGCAGAACGGCTGAAAGCTCTGCTCCCCATGGTGGTTAGACGGGCGGGAGGGACAGTCAGATGGGTGGAGGAAGAGGATCTAAGGTTACGGGATGGAATGGCAACATGAAGAAGGTCAGACAAATATGGAGGGGCGAGGTTATGGATGGCCTTAAATGTTAAGAGCAGAATCTTAAAATCAATACGAAACTTGATCGGGAGCCAATGAAGCTGCTGCAAGACCGGAGTTATATGGTGAATAGATGGGATTTGAGTGATGATACGTGCTGCAGAATTCTGGACTAACTGAAGCTTATGAAGAGATTTATTCGGGAGACCAAAGAGGAGTGAATTGCAGTAGTCCAGCCGAGAAGTGACAAGACTATGAACAAGAATGGCAGTGGTGTGAGGAGTGAGGGAGGGGCGAATGCGATTAATATTACGTAGGTGGAAGTAAGCAGACCGGGTGATGTTATTAATGTGAGATTGGAAGGATAGAGTACTGTCGAGGATGACACCCAGACTCTTGACCTGAGATGATGGGGAAACAACAAAGTCATCAATAATAAGAGAAAGATTATTGGTTTTGGATAATGATGATTTTGAACCAATGAGGAGAACCTCAGTTTTGTCACTGTTTAATTTAAGAAAATTCGAAGAAAACCAGGATTTAATTTCAGCAATGCAGTCAATAAGCGAGGGTGGTGGAAAAGAGGAGGTGGGATTACCAGCAAGGTAGAGCTGGGTGTCATCAGCATAACAGTGAAAATTAATGTTATATTTGCGAAAAATATTGCCAAGGGGAAGAAGGTAAATAATAAAAAGAAGAGGCCCCAGGACAGAGCCCTGGGGCACACCAGAGGTAACAGCGGTGGGTTGGGATGTGAAGGTTTTAAGTTGTATGAACTAATTGACAAATCTGTATGACTGCCTGTAATTCTGTTATTTTAAAGTACTTTAAATGCTGAAATAAGCTCACTTTAAATGTTGTTTTTCATACAACTTGGAATACAAAGTACACAACCAGTATGAATCTGACATGGGAAAAAGAAAATGTAATATGGCGCAAGTTATGAGTGATGAGCACAGCACTAGAAGGTGGTTCACTCACGACATTTGCACAGACAAGGCAGACCTGACAATGTATACAAAGGCAAGAAGAAACCGCCTGCTTATTTTGTTTGTGCTACATGAAGCTACTGACACACATCTGAGATTGTACTGTGCTGAAGCTGGAAGGACTTGTAGAATGCAATAATTAGTGAAGAAAGAGTCTCTGTTTAACGGGAGAAAAAGATATGATATGACTGCTGAGAAAATGTACAGAATTAAATATGGTATGGGATATGACGGGAGATTTTTAGACTGTTTTTCTAAATATTGCCCTCATAGGATACTGACAGGTTTGCTGCTGTATCAGACACTTTGTGCATACTGAGCTGTAGACCAGGACAGAACACAACTGTTAAGCTTAATTTTAGCAGGGAAATACTGAGTTGATGAGGAAAAATTTAAAAGGGAAAAACTGGGATAAGATTTTAAACGTTAAGACAGTCGAACAGCAGTGGATCACATCTGAATGTGTTTAAAATCTCATATGATATTCAGAAGCAGTAAAAAATTTTAAGAAAAATCCACAATGGGTAAATAAAGAGATTAAAAAGAAGCTGCGAAGGATAATTCTGAAAGAAATAAAAGCAGACACATAAGGTGTAAAAGACAGATAACTCCAGTACTAACTGTAAAATATATGAGAGCATGACAGCAAACATTTAAAAGGACATTAGTGAAACTAAAAGGCAGATCAAGGAAAATATTTGGAAAACACAAATTGCATTTTAGTAGTAAAAAAAAAATTAAATCAAACAAATAGCCAGGATCAGATAACATTTATCCTCGTGTCTAAGGAATTTAGTGAGTGCATCTCTAAACCCTTTATTCACAGAAGGCACCATGCATTGGGGAAATTCCTAAAGAATGGAAGATAGGAAGATAATCCATCCATCCATTTTCTAACCCGCTGAATCCGAACACAGGGTCACGGGGGTCTACTGGAGCCAATCCCAGCCAACACAGGGCACAAGGCAGGGAACCAATCCTGGGCAGGGTGCCAACCCACCGCAGTAGGAAGATAATGTTCTGTTATATAAAATGGGCATTCCGACTGGTTCAAGTCACTATTGGCCAATACGTTTAACATGTTTTATTTTCATTATGCAAAACTGCAAGAAGACTGGTATCCCAGATCACCCAACTTAATATCCACTACTAGGTGGCAGTAGATACATAGATACTTTATTAATCCCAAGGGGAAATTCACATACTCCAGCAGCAGCATACTGATAAAAACAATATTAAATTAAAGAGTGATAAAAACGCAAGTAAAACAGACAATAACTTTGAATAATGTTAATGTTTAAGGTGGAATTGAAGAGTCGCATAGTGTGGGGGAGGAACGATCTCCTCAGTCTGTCAGTGGAGCAGGACGGTGACAGCAGTCTGTCGCTGAAGCTGCTCTTCTGTCTGGAGATGATCCTGTTCAGTGGATGCAGTGGATTCTCCATAATTGACAGGAGCCTGCTCAGCGCCCGTCGCTCTGCCACAGATGTCAAACTGTCCAGCTCCGTGCCTACAATAGAGCCTGCCTTCCTCATCAGTTTGTCCAGGCATGAGTATTAGTATTAGTGTGGTGTTCATTTTAAATTTAAAACTAATTAAAATTTTCTGGGTTGATGTGCTCATTTAGTTCTGCAAGATGAAATTGTTCCAATATGAAGCTTTATTCTGAGTTATTGAAAACAGAGCTGACAGTTTGAGATTTTAAAGAGAAGTCTGCAAACATTCACTACGACTCAGGTCATTTAGCTGATGTCCTCCCATCATTAAGCACATTTTTTTTTCTGTTTTATTTTTAAACCTTCTGTTTACAAGACCATCCATTTGTTTTAAAACAGTGATAAACATAAACACAAGCCATTCATTTTAATATTAATAATAATATTAATAATAATTGGATCGAGTAGGAGAGTATTACGTTAATGAATTCAGAGTCCACAATGGCAACTGCTTACTTGGTATTTTACCACACGTTCATTATGTAGGATGCTGAATATTTTAGGTCTTAGATTTATGGAGGATTGCATTCATGAAGTCCATTTTTGTGTTATTAAATCATTTCACCTGTAAAAAGCTGCAGCTGGATGTTCAAGGATTCAGGATGCAAATCATTTGTGTAAAACATCTCAATAAAAAGTATTCAGGAGTAGAGCCCAGTGCTCTTTTACTAATTCGCATGTCCCATTATTTGTATCTAATTATCTCAGGCTCCATAACCGGAACACAATGCAGTGGCAGCAAACCCTCATGTAGCCGGCGAGCAGCCCTGCAAGGTACGTATCGACTTACTGGAGTACAATGGAGTACAATTATCATTACTGCACACTAATTGTTTGCTATGTAAAACTCATTTAATTGGATGCTGTTTACATCTTTAAGGTAGAATGTCAGTGTTTGTGGAATTATTTTAATTTGCTGCTACTACTCAGTTGTGTTACACTCCACATTGCACTCTTTTCCCTGAAAAGTGCCTTATTATGGAGTCTGCTGTCAGTGTTGCCATCGAAAATAAGATGTGCTGGATATTCACATTAAAAATATGCTTGATTTTTTTTACAGTGTAAATTTGCCTGAATATATCCCATGCTACTCCTTTATTTCTACTAAGTTGTTGACTCATTATCACTTCTTACGTTAAAATAATTGGTGAAGCAAATCCACTGGCCTGCCATGCAGCACTTTTAAAGACCGTACGCGTAGGCCACCTAAAGTCTGTTGTCCCTTCACTCCACACTTGATTTGAAGAGTGACAAGTTCCTGTTAATGTGCTGTAGTCTTATTTCTTTAAACTGCCTGACTTGACATAAATTTTAACTGAGTTAATGCTATAGTAAGAAATTGAAATGTCTCTTGACTTGAATTGGTGCAGTTATGAGGGAGTTAAATTGTGTTCTTTCAACAGCAAAGAAGACGCCGTTGCCATTTACTGTAACACCAAGATGGATGTGAAAGAGGAGACTTGTGAGGCTGACATAAAGACCATGTTGATAACGACTGTAAATATTAAGAAGGAGGACTGTGAGTGGGAGCCTGTCTACCCTAACAAGGAGAGTCCCAACATTAAGGAGGAGGATTATGAACTGGTAACTGTGAATATTAAACAAGAGGCCAAGGAGACGTCTGTCAGCATTGAGACGCACGGACAAAAAAGTATGGAGTGTGCTGAGCTCAAGGTGACGTCTGGCAGAAGGAGGACTAAGGGAGAGTCTTCTGTTAGAACTCGGAAAGACCAGCCATCATCAATACAGCAGTCTGGAGAAAGTAAGTGTGCGTGAAAGAGAAGTCTTGTGCGGTTTATGTGCTACTTTGCAGTGAGGTCTGATACTTTATGGTGAAAAGTGAGGAGAGTGTTCCAAACACATTTAAGAATATGAGAATTTGAGTCTCCTATTAGACTATCCAGCTTGTGTTTGAGATATTATTGTCTGGGCGCTAGGCAGGTGGATTGCTTTGTTTGTTAATGCTGACCGTAGACCGGCCAGAGTTTTGGTTCTGCAAACCCAACCCGTGTCAGCTGTTCTTTTTTTTTAATTTATTTCTGCCATTCTTCACTTTTCAACAGCCTATATCTCGATTACCAGTAGTAAATGTTTGTGAGCACTAGGGACGGTCTGATTAGAATTGTTTAATGCTGATGCTAACCATTACTTTCATGTTACTAGAATTGACCAGTTCAGATTGGTTTTCCATTTATTTATTTCTTTACTGCTAAGCTCCTGCATAACCAGATATGTAGAAACCTTATGTTATCTTCTAAAGTGTTAATCTTAGTATTTTCACATGTGAACTGCAGACCAAATTATTACCTGGTAATTGTTTTATTAAGAAAATGACATTCTGTAGGCTTATCATTCAGTGACCATAAAATACTAACATAAATAAAATTCCCATAAAATACATACATTAACTAATAAAACATATGCACAACACATTTACCCTTTATATATGCATATATTAAGTGCTTTTCAGAGGATGCTTCCTGTAGCTCTGTGTCCCCCATCTTGTATTTACTGTTCCTGTTTCCCACATGTAGCACTCTGCACTTTTCTTCATCGTTAAACTCAGTTTTTCAAGTGTCCATCCAGTTCAGAAGCTTGTCCAAGAATTTCTGAGTTGTTTTTGCTACTAGGAGATTGGTTCCAGAGTCCAAGCTGTGCGTCGAGGTGAGCCCGACTATATCTAGCCGGAACCTCTCAACCTCACGCACAAGCTCGGGCTCCTTCCCCTTCAGAGAGGTGACATTCCACGTCCCAAGAGCCAGCTTCTGTAGCTGAGGATCGGACCTCCAAGGTCCCTGCCTTCGGTCACCACCCAACTCACACTGCACCCGACCTCCTTGGCCCCTCCCACCCTCATCTATGGTCATGAGCTATGGGTAGTGACCGAAAGAACGAGATCGCGAATACAAGCGGCTGAAATGAGTTTCCTCCGTAGGGTGTCTGGGCTCTCCCTTAAAGATAGGGTGAGAAGCTCAGTCATCCGGGAGGGGTTCAGAGTAGAGCCGCTGCTCCTCTGCATCGAGAGGAGTCAGATGAGGTGGCTCGGGCATCTGATCAGGATGCCTCCTGGACGCCTCCCTGGTGAGGTGTTCCGGGCACGTCCAACCGAGAGAAGGCCCCGGGGAAGACTCAGGACACGCTGGAGGGACTATGTCTCCCGGCTGGCCTGGGAACGCCTCGGGATTCTCCCGGAAGAGCTAGAAGAAGTGGCCGGGGAGAGGGAAGTCTGGGCATCTCTGCTCAAGCTGCTGCCGCCGCGACCCGACCTTGGATAAGCGGAAGAGGATGGATGGGTTTTTGCTACTACCTCGGTATTTGCCTTTCTTCCAGTTTTATTTTTATCTGTGAATTTCACAAGTTTATTGACTATAGTGAGTATAAAAAAGAACCCCCCTTTCGAAATATTCCCATTTTTTTTGCTTTACAGCCTTAAATGAAAACACACACAAAAAATATTTCTTCTCAGCTTTACTTATTCAATGCAACCTCTAACATCCAAGTGAAAGATATCACAGCTACAGTTCAGAAAAATGATAAAAAATCAAAAACAAGACCTACTGAGATGAATAAAGGATCACCCCCCCAATGTCATTTAGTTGAACCCCCTTGTGCTTTAATGACAGCCTTAAGTCTGTTGTGATACTTCTCTATCAGCTTTGCACATCCAGATTGAGTAATATTTGCCCACTCTTCTGTACAGGGCTGTTCAAGTTCGGTCACATTGGATGGTGAGCGTTGGTGGTCTGCTATCTTCAAATCTTTCCACAGATTTTCACTGTGATTTAGGTCTGGGCTCTGACTGGCCACACGAGCACATTCACTTTTTTCTCCTTCAGCCATTGTGTGGTCAGTTTTGCTGTGTGCTTCGGGTCATTGTCATGTTAAAAGGTGAGCATTCTGCCCATCTTCAACTTTCTGGCAAAGGGCAGCAGGTTTTCCTTCAGAACTTGATGGTATTTTGCACCATCCATTTTTCCTTCTACCCTAACGAGAGCCCCATGCCCCCCACAACAGGATGCTGCCCCCTCCATGCTTTACTGTAGGTATGGTGTGTTGTGGATGGTGAGCTGCATTGGTGTACCATTTGGTATCGAGGCCAAATAGTTTGATTTTGGTCTCATCTGACCATAAGACCTTTTTCCACTTGGCATCAGAATCTTCAAGGTGTATTCTGGTAAAACTCAAACGAGCCTTAATGTGGCCTTTCTTGAGAAGTGGCTTTTTCCTTGCGGCCCTCCTGAACAAGCCACAATTGTGGAGCGCTTGTGAAATTGTTGTCACATGTGCACCATTAATGACCACTCTTTGCCATCAAATCCTGTAACTCCTTCAAAGTGGCCATTGGCCTCTTGGTAGCTTCTCTTACCAGTTTCCTCCTTGCTCTTCCTCCTTTTTGGAGGGCTGGCCAGATCCAGGGAGGGTCCTAGTAGTACCAAACACTTGCCACTTCTTTATTTGAGACACTTCTAAAAGCTCGACCTCCCACTGTTATTTCATTAATCCTTGGAATTTTAAGTAGGTCAACATCTTGAGATCTTAATGTGTGCTCGGGTTTGTAAGTCGTGAGTACAGGTAAGCAGGACCTTGGTCATTTGGGGCTTTATATGTTAAAAGTAGGATTATGAAATCAGCCCTAAACTCAAGTGGAAGCCAGTGATAGGATGTTTGAACTGGTGCTATGTGTTCATAATTTCCAGCCCATGCAGTTATTCTGGCAGCAACATTTTGCAAACACTGAAAGCTGCATAAGGAACAATTTTAATAGTCAATGAATATCACATTGTAGTTATCAACTGTACCAGAAATAAATGCATAAGTAAATCTCCTCCATGCATTTGAGACCTTCTTTTTTTTTTTAATTTTATTTTATTAATTTTCATTGTAATCATTCCATACAAACAGATCAATTTATAACCCAACAAAATTTGAAGACCAATCAAACCCCACCCCTGAGAAGGAGCTGATGCTGGTACTTCACTTTTGTTTTCGATCTCCAAATCCTTCACATGAAAATCTCAGTATGATATGTCTGAGTCCGATTCAGCAATAATACACAAAACGTTGTCTATGGAGTATTTAACTTTGCACATTCACTTCGCACTCTCGTCAGCTCCACCTTTAGCTCCAGCAGCTGGTGCCTGCATGACCACAGACGAAAAAATATTCAGCCCTCAAAGACTTAATCAAACTTTGATGATGCAGTTCTGTTATTTTTAGGATATGTTTAGTATTTTTCAAGTTAAAGTTATTTCTTCACAGTTATGGTATATTGTATAATTAGCTTGCTACATGAAACTGCATTGTAAAGTGAAACATTTTTTATACATTTTAAAACATAATTGTCCTGATCTTGAATTTTGTGATACAGATGAAGGGTACTGGTGTGCCAATGTGAAAGCAAGTTTTTAAAAGAATAGACTTATCCTTTAACAAAATGTGACCAATAATCTTGTCTTTTTTTAAAAAAAACGTGATCTATTTAGTCTGCGGTGGGTTGGCACCCTGCCCAGGATTGGTTCCTGCCCTGTGTTGGCTGGGATTGGCTCCAGCAGACCCCCATGACCCTGTGTTCGGATTCAGCGGGTTGGAAAATGGATGGATGGATGGATGGATCTATTTAGTTTACTGTTTCACTTTCTTCACTCCAGTGATTGTGCCCATGTGGCGAGTGGCCGTACAGAAGGAAAAATTAACAAGCTGTAACTAAAGTAGTCTGATTTCTTAAGGTTTTAAAAGGTTGTCCAGAATTGCAACCACCATTTACAGACTTTAATGTTGTGACTAAGCATCAAAAATAAGACAGTGGATTAAAAAACACTCTTCTGCTTTTATTTTTAACTACAGGAAACAAACTTCACTGCTGTTCTGAATGTGGCAAAAAATTCTCACTTATGAGCGATCTCCAGAACCACAAAAGCATTCACACAGTCGAAAAGTCACTTTGTTGTTCTGTATGTGGTGAACAATTCTCTCAAAGGAGTGGTCTACAGAGACACATCAGAATTCACACTGGAGAGAAGCCGTATGTCTGTACTGAATGTGGCAAAAAATTCTCGCAAATTAGCAACCTCCAGATCCACAAAAGGATTCACACAGATGAAAAGCCACATTCCTGTTCTGAATGTGGCAAACAATTCTCACAAATTAGCAATCTCCAGAGACACAAAAGGATTCACACAGGTGAAAAGCCACATTGCTGTTGTGAATGTGGGAAACGATTCTCACAAATTAGCAATCTCCAGACCCATAAAAGGATTCACACAGGTGAAAAGCCATATTGCTGTTCTGAATGTGGCAAACAATTCTCTCACAGGAGCCATCTTCAGAGCCACACAAGAATTCACACAGGAGAGAAGTTGTATTGCTGTAATCAATGTGGGAAAGAATTCTATCACCGGAGTAATCTTCAGAGACACATCAGAATTCACACCGGAGAGAAGCCATATTACTGTAATGAATGTGGCAAACTATTCTGTCACAAGAGTACTCTTCAGAAACACAGCAGGATTCACACTGGAGAGAAGTAGTGAATTACTACAGGGACAACTTTCCTGCTCCCAAAATCTTTTACAACAAAGTCCACCATGTGAAAGTACTTATCAACACTTGAGTAGTAATTAGAGTGATTTTTTACACTTCTTTCTCTCTCCTTTCTCCCTTCTGCTTCTTCACCTTTCAAACGTACTCCTTCAATGCTCTAATGCTGAGAGAAGTAGTGGCTTACTACAGGGACAACGTTCGTCCTCCCAAAACCCAAATAAACACATTTTCCAAAGAAATTGTGGTCCAATAGCTTGCCTCTCCACCATTTACAAACTATGTACAGCAATAGACACAGAGTGAAATTAAATAGACCTGAACTAAAGCATCTTGATGGCAAAAAACAAGAAGGAAACCAAAGAAAGTTGTATGGAACTCAAGACAAGCTACTACAGGACAAGGTGATCAAGGAATACTGTAAAGCCAGAAACCTTACTCTGCCATGGATTGATTACCAAAAAGCAGCATATGACAGTGTACCTCACTCTTGGATCCTGAAATGTCCACAGCTATACAAAATCCACCCCTTTCTGGTAAGTTTCATCATAACCACCATGCCTCACTGGCAAATAGCCCTGCAACTTTACTATGACAAAGGACAGATCACTATGCCAAACATAAAAATAACAAGTGACCTTTAAACATTAAACTTTTTGTCACCCCTTCTGTTCTGCCTAGCATTAAACCCATTAAGCACTGTTCTCAATAACCACAGCCATGGATTTATTATCAGCTGTCACAATGAACCAGAACCTCAGACAGTCACCTCCAATTTATTGATAATTTGAAACAGTTCAGCTCCTACAGCTACACTTAGCAAAAATGTATTAAGATGACATCAAAATGGCATTTCAGTTTGATCAAATTGCCAAAGCAATCTTCATTAATGGAACGTTAACCTCCACTACAAATATCAACCTCATTCATTAGTGTGCTATTAAAAATGTATACCCACACAAAACATACAAATACCTGGGCATTTATGAAATGGCAGACATAAACTATAAGATGCTAAGACAGGGTGGTGTCAAGGAATACATCAGCAGAACAACAAAAAACAAACTGTTAATCATTGTGCAATCTTGGTGCTGTTCTACAGTTTTGGTATCATCAACTAGCCACCAAATGAACTTCATAAACTGGACATCGAAACATGAAAACTGCTGTATGCATACCAACTTATGTACAGAAAGTAATTGTCACAAAAATGAACAAAAGACATTAAGAAGATTTGGGGCAGCCACCCGTGTAATTTTTCCCAGCTTGATTCAAAAGAACAGACATGTTCACACTACTGAGTCCAAAACAGAACTGATTTACTAGAAACAAGATGGCGGTTTTAAAGGCCAGTATGGGAAGTGATGTCATCAGGACTGGAACCGGAAGTGACGTCGTTGGCTGCCCCAAAGCTGAGCGAGATTTCCCTAGAATGGTCTGTAAGAAATCGAGAGAGAATTAGTGCACTTTGCCACCCCCTGGTCCGGCTTGTAATTACATCTACTCAGGCCCTTTAGTTGTCTCCTAAACAAATGTGTGTGACAGCACCCGAACCCCCCCCCCCCCCCCCCCCCCCCCCCCCCTCCTCAGCCCAGACCCATCGGGTCGGGCGTCCTACAGCGAGAGGTCGTAAACGCAAAAGACATCATCAGCATTGGTATGGAGAGAGCCCTTCTGATGAACGAGCGAGAACCTATAAGATTTCAGATCAAGGAACCACCTAATGACTCGAGGGACTGTAAAGGTGCATGGTTCATGACAAGTGTAAACTCCCGACCCAGGAGCTAGTACCTCAACTGTGTAATTGCACACTTGATCTCAAGAGCCTCTCTCTCCACCGCCGCATATCTGGTCTCCCGATCCAGCAATTTCCGGCTCAGAAACATGACGGGGTGTTTAGCACCATCGACGCTCTGGCTCTGCACTGCTCCCTAGGCCTGTGTCCTAAGCGTCCGTCTGGAGGATAAAAGGAAGTGAAAAGTCAGGTGCTCTCAAAACAGGTGCTGACGTCAGGGCCCTTTTCAAGTCACTGAATGCAGCTTCTGTCGTATCGGTCCATACCACAATGTTGGGAGCCCTCTTCTTTGTTAAATCACTGAAGGGCGCAGCTCTCTCCAAAAACCGTGTTACAAACCAGCGGTAGTACCCGGCTAAACCAAGAAATGCTTGGAGATACCGCTTGGTTCATGGACGGAGCCATTTTAAAATGACATCTACTTTAGAGCACTGTGGCTTCACAGTACCACGACCCACCAGGTAACCCAAATATTTGGCTTCTTTCAACCCAAAAAAACATTTTTTTGGATTGATTCGAAGACTGGCTTCACCCAGCGTCCGTAATATCGCTCAGATGTGCTGTAGGTGTTCCTTCCAGGTGCTGGAATAGATGACAACGTCATCCAGGTAGGTAACACTATACGTGTAATGGGGGCAGAACACTTTGTCCACTAGATGCTGGAAAGTCGCAGAAGCCCCATGTAACCTGAATGGAAGGACACGATACTGCCAGTGCCCACTAGGGGTGCTAAACGCGGTCTTAACCTTTGCGGAATCCGTTAAAGGAACCTGCCAGTATCCTTTGGTCATGTCAAGTGTGGTTAGATATTCCGCCTGTCCAAGCCTTTCAAGGAGGTCATCCACTCGAGGAATAAGATAAGCATCAAATTAGGAGACCTGGTTAAGTCAACGGAAGTCATTGCAAAACTTCCAGCTTCCGTCGGGCTTTCTAACCAAGACTATTGGGCTGGACCAGAGACTATAACTTTCCTCTATGACTCCTAAGTCGAGCATGCACTTATTTTCAAGCTCCACTTTAGCCTTCTTTGCCTCGGGAAGATGATAGGGGTGCTCTCGGACTATAACCCCGGGTTCGGTCACAATGTCGTGGGCAATCAGAGAGGTCCTTCCGGGTATTTCGCCCACCACCTTCAGGACGGACGAGATAACTGCTTCGAGCTCTTGGCTCTGTCGGGGGTTCAAGTTAGAGCCAAAGTTAAGTGTGTTGGTCTGAGCAAAGAATGAGCGGGGCTTCCTTGCTGAGGTGCCTTTCAGGTGATGCCCATATGTGACTTGTTTTACTGTGGATGTCGATACTTGTCTACCTGTTTCTACCAGCACCTTCACAAGGTCCTTTGCTGATGTTCTGGAATTGATTTGCCCTTTTTGTGCCAAAATATGTTCTCCTCTGGGAGACAGAATGTGTCTCCTTCCCAAGTGGTATGATGGCTGGGTGGTCCCATGATGTTTATACTTGCATATTCTTGTTTGTAAAGATGAATGTGGAGCCCTCAGGTTTTTTCTCTGAGTTCTTGGCTGATTTCTTTCGATTTTCCTATTATATCAAACAAAAACGGAGTAAGTTTCATGGTAGGCCTTGACATACATTCTCATGTTGACTCCAATAAGGCTAATTTGCTATCAGAAGCTAATTTTATATTTGCCTAAAGGCTTGACAGCATTTTGGGGGGATTTTTCAAGCCGTTTAAAGGCACAGTTAAAAAAGTGCATGTAAACTTGTGACGCACTGGAATTGTGAATCTATACTAATAAAAGGCAAAGCCCTCACTGACTGACTCACTCACTCACTCACTCACTCACTCACTTACTCATCACTAATTGTCCAACTTCCCGTGTAGGTGGAAGGCTGAAATTTGGCAGGCTCATTCCTTACAGCTTACTTACAAAAGTTAGGCAGGTTTCATTTCAAAATTCAAAGCATAACGGTCATAACTGGAACCTCTTTTTTGTCCATATACAGTAATGGACGGCAGCTCGCTGGCCGTGGGAGGCGGGGTTGCGTATCGCGTCATCACGCCTCACACGTAATCACGTGAACTAACTGTGAAGGAGAAAGGACGGCCTTATATGGCGTTCGTTTATAAAACAGTGGACAGGCTGTGTAAAGGCAGCTTCACAAAAAAACAGATCCTTAACAAATTGTTATTGGTATATTTTCCCTCAGTTTAAAAAGGTTTTCTTTTCTTCTTAATAAAAATTTAAAAGCAGAACTTCGCCGCTGCAAAGCGCACCTGACTTTATTGAAAAGAAACTAATCTTGCAGTGCCACTATTCAATGATGTGCCGCTATTCAATTACACTTGCCTTACGCCTGATGAGCCAAGAATTAGGGCGAAACACGTGTCGCGTACTCTTTGCATTATTTGACAGTAAACTATTTTCAACCATTCTATGATCTGCTTCTCACAACTGAAGGCACCGTGGCTGATGTTAGCTGACTTGCTGGCCAACCATAAGCGTTACCTGGTAGGTAACCACCCATACAATCAGATTGTGATTCAGACTATGAATACCGTGAATGTAATTACCCCGATCTACATGCTAGAGAAAATCTCAATGAAGAAGAAACAGTGTGTAAGCATACATATTAACACATGTGCAATTAAACGTGTGCATTTACGGGGTGATTTCTCAGGCTTAAAAGCTCGCCTTTTATTAAAGAGGTAAATGCAAACTGTTTTCATTCTGAAGGGCACAAACCACGTTGGATTTCAGCCGTTAAACGCGCAAAAATGTCGGTACACCAGATAAATAAGCGCAACATATTATCAGTTGTATTGTATGCTTACAATACATATAGAAATGTGTTAATCGTTAACTAATAGTATGGGATGGTGCTTTTTGATTCGCGCCTTGATTTAAACGATTCCATGTCTTGGTGGGTTTGCGTAGCTTATTGTCAATATCTTTACACCTGTTTTTAAGACTTATTGACTGAAACGGGCTTTCACGAAAAAACTTAGGGCTTTGCTACAGGATAAACCCTCCACAAGTTAAGGAAGTAAAAATAAAGGTATATATTTCTGTTTTATTTAAACCTTTTAAGTTCGTATGCATAGCCCCATTTGGCTGTTTTAGTTTTTTTTTTTTTCTTCAGTAATATTTAATCTCCTTAAAGAAAATCAACATATGCTTTTTACTTTTTTGGTATCTCTTTAGTAATATTTTAGTGTAAAAGGATAACGAGTATTTAAACCTTTTATGTTACTTTATAAAGTTATTTTAGACAATGTTGAAAAATTAATAAGAAAGCTACATATTTTGGCAGCTGCTGCTTAAACTTTCAATGAAATGAAAAAAGCTCTCCAAGAGAAAACCTCAATGAAGAAGAAACAGTTTGCACTATCTAAAAAGGAGAAACCCTCATTTATAAAGGTTTGCTGCAGATGACTTAACTGAAAATAAATGAATAGTTCCTATGTGTATAATACATATTTATCTATTTGACTTATGCCTTTATTCCAGCAACTTGCAACATCTGAGGTACAATTTGTTACATTACTTTTGTTTTTTGCAGCACAGGCAGGTGAAGTGACTTCCTCAGGGTCACACAGTGGTGTCAGTACCAGGATTTGAACTGACAAGCTCCGGGTTTACTGAAATATTACTGAAGAAAGAAAATAAATGAAAACAGGCAAATAGGACTATGCATACAAATGTCCACCCATCCATTATCCAACCCGCTATATCCTAAATACAGGAGCCAATCCCTGCCAACACAGGGCACAAGGCAAGAAACAAACCCCGGGCAAGGTGCCAGCCCACCGCAGGGCACACTCACCCACACACCAGGGACAATTTAGAATCACCAATGCACCTAACCTGCATGTCTTTGGACTGTGGGAGGAAACCCAGACAGACACGGGGAGAACATTCAAACTCCACGCAGGGAAGCGAACCCGGGTCTCCTAACTGGCACCTTTCACTGCGCCACCATGCCGCCCGCATACAAACTTAAAAGGTTTAAATAAAACAGAAATATATACCTTTATTTTTACTTCCTTAACTTGTGGAGGGTGTATCCTGTAGCAAAGCCCTAACTTTTTTCATGAAAGCCCCTTTCAGTCAATAAGCCTTAAAAACAGGTGTAAAGCTAAACTTGCAGCACCGCTATTCAATTACAGTTGCCTAACGCCTCTCCTAAGGGGACATACTGTGGGATCTGGGCATCAGTCAAAGCACCAATCACAGGCCCGATTAGAAAGCGGGAAGCTGTGATTTGTCGTCTCCCTCCCATGTAACAATCACAGCCCGTGTTACAACGCACTATGTATGTATGTGTATATGTATATATGTATATGTAGATATTTATATATACTGTATGTTTACATAACCTCTTTAACACACTACTTCTCCGCTGCGAAGCGCGGGTATTTTGCTAGTTGTTCAATAAAAAGTGAAATAATCTGTCTGTGAACATTGTCCTACACAAATTAGATGTCTTACACAAGTCAAGTCAAGTTGGGGCGCATGCACATAATAAACTAAATTTAACTGAAATAATTTGATTTCGATGAGATCCTACCTTTGTGGAAATCCCTAAACATAGTGCCAAGCAAGGTTTAGACATAAGGATATATTTAGAAAAATCGATTGTTGGTGAACTGGGCTCAGTGCAGACAGACAGATCCCTTCTGCTCTACTTACATTTGCATTTCATTACATTAATTTGCTTAGCAGATGATTTTATCCAAAGTAACTTACAAAAGTCAAGTCAAGTTGGGGAGTATGCACTGGTACAGTGCGTTGCTGCACCCACCACACAATAAAAGAACTCTGGATCCTGATTTTCAACCCCCCAGGCAGACAAACGGTCCAGTCCCGCCCTCCGGAAATGACCCTCTATCTGCCGCAGCCAGGTGTTACGTGGGCGACCCCTTGGTCTGGTCCAGCCACTCGGGTCCCCAACGATGAGGGTCTTACGAGCTGGATCACACTCGGGGAAATGCGTCACATGGCCATAGTGCCGTAACTGATGCTCCCTCACAATGCAGGTAATGTGCCTCATTCGGGACTCCATGAGCAACCGCTCATTCGACACAAAGTCAAACCAACAGTACCCAAGAATTTTCCGGAGAGACAAAGTACTGAAGGAGTCCAGTCTTTGTCTCAGGTCACTGGATAGCGTCCATGTCTTGCAACCATATAACAAGACAGGAAGCACCAGGACTCTAATGACTTGGACCTTTGTCCTTTTGCATAGATCTCGGGAGCAACACACACCCCTTTCCAGTGACCTCATGACCCTCCATGCTCTCCCAATCCATCTACTGACTTCATAGGAAGAGTCACCAGAGACATGAATGTCACTCCCGAGGTAAGTAAACCTCTCGGCAAGGTTGACACTCTCTCCGCAAACAGACACACTGCTGATGGCTGTGCCCAAGAGGTCATTATAGGCCTGGATGTTGGTTTTTATCAGGACAGTATGCCGAATATATAGTTTGTCATATAAAATCTGTGGAGGGATTATAAAGTGAGTTTTAACACATTTGAATGAATAATAAACACATTGCACACATGGAAACAATGACCACAGATGTAAAAAAGCACAATAAGTAGGTAATGTAGATATGTGCCAAATAGAGTTTATATAAAGAAAATAAGCACAGATTTAACAGAATATAAAGTCAGCAAATCATTTTATTAAATATTAAAAAATCAGTACTTGTGTACTAAACGGACGGCAGTGAAACCTCCCCCATGGAGCCCAACACTAGAATGGGTTGGGGGAAAATTTCTGTATATTTTTTTTCATCCCAATAATTATGTTATTGATTCATGAAAACAATTGTACGTATGTATTTCTACGATATTCCAATTTCTGTACATTTCTATATTTTTTTTTATCACTATAAATATGTTATGAATTCGTCATGCCATCCATCCATTTAGTACACAAGTACCAAAAATCATACAGCCTCTGGTATCCAGTTCTTTGAATTGGTTACACCAAAACGCTGCTCATAGTATCCTAATGAACACTGTCAGAAAGTCCTTTGTCAGGTTGAATTTGAACCTCTAATGGCAGAATATTAAAAATCACTTGTGGCGCCTTTCCTACATATTTCCGGGTGAAAGTTCATGCTTCGCACGTCTTTCGTCCCTTTGTTTGCTTGCTGCACGTTGTGGGAATAGTTTGTCCTTTTCTCTTATCACTTGAGCCATGCTGTGCGTCCTTGCGGAAAAGTAAGTTTATCATAGATAATTTGATATAAAGAGGTTCAAATGTTTGTTAAACTTACACGTTCAGAGTGTTAAAATGTGTATTTGTACGTAACATTGTAACTTAGTGTATGTATTTAATTTGTTTACAGAACACAGCCACAGGAATTAAAGTACTTTCAGACTTCAGATTGTGCTTGCAATTAATCTTTACCTCGATATTGGAAAGGGGAGTTTACAAACAAAGTTGTACCACCGTGGAGTTAATAGCGACACCTCCCGTGACCAGACATCTGATCGTGTCTAAGGTCGTTTGGACTTTATCTCACCCGCATCTATTACACCAGCCTGTTGTACCGAGATCAGTTCTCATTTTTATGGTCCTTCGAGCCGGATTTTTCTTTACAAGGATAAAGTTCAAAGACAAATGGATAAGGAGCAAAACGCTGATGAGCTGAGCCCAGCTCTTCAAAGTAACACTTCAGATAAAGCGGACCTGATCAATACGGCAGGAAATGTTAACCCTTCAGTAGCTGGTCAGGTCAGTCCTTCTGTTTTATGTACTGAGACGAGTTACCCTCCTGAATGCACAGTGAGCACAACTTGCCAAACAAGTTCTGCCGCAGATGCACGCAGTCAGCAGTCAGTTCACCTCCGCATCCACCGGGAGACTCGCGCTCCACCCCAGCTAGAAGCCTATGAGGTGGGATATTACCCATCATGACAAAAGGCACGCTCTGTTACAAGCTGCTCAATATCCCAACCGACTATTCCTCAGACGGCATTGGGTTCCCATGTAGGTCACAGCGAGCGGTCACATCGCACTGTAAGTTCACAGCATAGTAATGTTACGCATTTGTCATTAAGCGATTCACAGTCTGCCTTTCTTAGAGAAAAAAGGAAACTTGTGGAACTGCAAGAACTCAGAAAACAAATAGAGGAAGACCTTAAAATAGATGAGCAATGTAGACTACTAGACACTCAGGCTAGAGAAGCATTGAAGGAAAGAGAGGCTATAGCCCAGCAGTTGTCCCAGCAGCGACGTCTCCGAAGGGCTGAGCAGGACTTAGAAGAAGCACAAATGATTTCTTCATTTGTTATGGAAAATGAACGCAAAGGGATTGTGACCCCTACTGTTTCCCAGATCCCAAAGCACTTCTCAAATCTGTCAGCACCAACTAAAGATTTGCTTAATGTGAATGCAGAGCCCTTCACCATGTCCTATCCATTAGACCTGAGTGGCAGAAATAAGGATGACAGTGCCAGGGTCCCTACTGCAACAATAATGTCCCAAGACCACCAGGATTTTAGTTTTCCTGTAATCAATACACCAATCCAACATGTAACAAATAATATGCAGAGTGGAAACGCCAGGCACCAACTGCCTGGGGGTCCACGACTTGTACATCAGCCTTTCCAGCTGGTGAATGTCCCTCCTACGATTTCTAACATGCCTACAGAATCACCCTTCCTGTCAAAGCCATCTGCCTATGCCCCTTCAGTACAAGTCGCACCCGATATGATGGACTTGCTTATTGCTTCCTCATGTGGGATTCCTAAGCCGAAACTGCCATGCTTTGAGAGTGGCAAAGAGAGTGAATTTGCTCTCTTCAAAATGGGACTAGACAGTCTTTTAAATGGCCATCCCCATCTCACTGAACAGTACAAATACCAAGTGCTGCTTGGATGTTTGAAATTTCCTGGTGCACACAAATTGGCCAAAGCATATATGCATTGCCCAAATCCATATTCGATTTCCCTGCAAGCGCTGAAAGAGAAATATGGTCAACCAAGGCAGCTAGTACAGAGTGAAATAGGAACAATACTTAATGCTTCACCTATAAAATTTGGGGATGCTGAAGCATTTGAGGACTTTGCCCTTTCAGTACATGCATTGGTTGGTATGCTTCAGGCTTTGGAAGGAGAAGGTGGTTACGAATTGAGGTGTGGATCACATGTGGATCGGCTTTTGAGCAAGTTGCCCCCTAGTTATCGTGATGGATTTGTGGAATATTGCTTTGTTCTTCTTGTTCTTGTTCTTCTTGCAGTTTCCTCCCTACAGTATGTTGTTCAGATGGGTGGTTTAAATCGAGCACTTTGTTAGTGGACAGATGATAATGTAAGTCGGTGTTGCTTTCAGCAAGAAAACAAAATAACTCCATTTCTGGATCCTGCGCTTTCGTTGCGTTCCCGAAATGAGAGTTCCCATTTACCCAAAAATATGACACAACCTTTCAGTCTTTTCAGTATCTCCCTATTTTTCTTCACATTTTGATTGTGGAGCTCCGTTTCCCTGCACACTTGTTCGTTGATCCGTAGATCCACTCGGGTTTCCACAAATGTTTGCAAAAGCACACTTTCTTGTAAATGTCTGTCTGTGCTCTGGTGTCTCGCTGCTGCCTTGGCTAGACAACTCAAGTTTGCAAATCCAGTGGGGCTCCAAACACCAAGTCGATCTGTTGCAAATAACAGGCATTCCCAGCAATACAATTTGCAATGCTTCTCGGGAGCTGTGAGCCCCTTACCGCTTGTCACTACCCGATCTGCGGGCGCATGCACACAAAGACAACCCGAGCTGCATGCACATGCATGCGCAGAGCTTTACTATTAAGACCATAGAGGACCCTGCCCAATCTGCGTTTTTTTACTTTGCGACATGAGTCCATGCGATTTGTCACGCACACGCTCTCTGCTTAATAAGTAAAAGTAAACTTGCACTACAACTGTAATATTGCACAACCTGAGCCAGTTTATGAACCATTTACACCATCTGCACTGTATGTACATGTATATTCTAGTTATTCTTTCATATTGTATATTTTTCATTGTTTCATTATTCGTGTTATTTTATCATTTTATAGGAAATTAAGTCTTTGGAGGATTTGCATGTTGAATCTCAAAGACAATAAAGGAATTCAATTTAATTCAATAGTAGAGAGCGCGTATTTACAGATGATGACAACTGGATTGTAAGTCGATTTAAATTTCCAAGAGCTATCCCCTTGGTGCTGTGTGCTGTTAGAATAACGCTTAATATAATTTTTATGATGAAATACTTTAAGTATGTATATTACATTTTACAGATATATTGTTAAGTTCTTTTAAATAATGTGGGGGCATGGTGAAACCATACTACAGCACGCCAACAGGAGCACACAGGCAGTGATTGCCACACAGAATGCATTGTATTCATGATATTACAGCTCTCTGAACATTTTAGAATACTAAGATGTATACTTGATATCATTTTCGTGATAAAATGCATTAAAGCACATATTAATCAATTTGGAGGCACAGCGGTAGTGAATACGAAGACATTCATTGTGTGGTGATTGGTTATGTGGAGAAAGAAAATGGAAGTACAGTAATCCCTCCTCCATCGCGGGGGTTGCGTTCCAGAGCCATCCGCGAAATAAGAAATTCCGCGAAGTAGAAACCATATGTTTATATGGTTATTTTTATATTGTAATGCTTGGGTCACAGATTTGCGCAGAAACACAGGAGGTTGTAAAGAGACAGAAACGTTATTCAAACACTGCAAACAAACATTTGTCTCTTTTTCAAAAGTTTAAACTGTGCTCCATGACAAGACAGAGATGACAGTTCCATCTCACAATTAAGAGAATGCAAACATATCTTCCTCTTCAAAGGAGTGCGCATCAGGAGCAGATCATATCAGAGAGATAGAGAAAAGCAAACAAATCAATAGGGCTGTTTGGCTTTTAAGTATGCGAAGCACCGCCGGACAAAGCTGTTGAAGGCGGCAGCTCACACCCCCTCCGTCAGGAGCAGAGAGAGAGAGAGAGAGAGACAGAGAAAAACAAACATCAAAAATCAATACGTGCCCTTCGAGCTTTTAAGTATGCAAAGCACCGTGCAGCATGTCACTTCATGAAGCAGCTGCACAAAAGATAGCAACGTGAAGATAATCTTTCAGCATTTTTAGACGAGCGTCAGTATCGTCTAGGTGTGCGAACAGCCCCCCTGCTCACACCCTCTATGTCAGGATCAGAGAAAGTCAGCGTGAGAGAGAGAGAGAAAAGTAAGTTGGGTAGCTTCTCAGCCATCTGCCAATAGCGTCCCTTGTATGAAATCAACTGGGCAAACCAACTGAGGAAGCATGTACCAGAAATTAAAAGACCTATTGTCCGCAGAAATCCACGAACCAGCAAAAAATCCGTGATATATATTTAAATATGCTTACATATAAAA
Source organism: Erpetoichthys calabaricus (assembly GCF_900747795.2). Lineage (NCBI taxonomy): Eukaryota > Metazoa > Chordata > Cladistia > Polypteriformes > Polypteridae > Erpetoichthys > Erpetoichthys calabaricus. The sequence goes on along the minus strand of NC_041394.2, from coordinate 347,618,347 downwards.
TCTGCGATGGAGTGAAGCCGCGAAAGGCGAAGCGTGATATAGCGAGGGATTACTGTATAGGAATTGGGGGTTGGTATGTTTGGCAGGGACAATTGTACTAAAGTAAATAATAAAGAATAAAAAGTAAGAGTCCCCAGGTGTACATTCAGAGTAGAGAACCTTAATGTCAGGTGTGATGAGGCTCCAAAGAGCTGGATCTATGAATGGGTGTCGCTCAGGTTTAACTGGACTATTGTGTAAATGTCGGGTTTATGAGCTGGTGGTCGGAGACACAAACACAGAATTCAATGGATGTTCTTCTGAGCGGGCTTTCTTTATTGCAGGAGTGCTGTCCCTGTCAAACATACCAAACCCCCAGCTCCTACCTTCCTTTTTCTTTCTCCACATAACCAATCAGCTATAAACCAACTAGCTATAAACTTAGGACACGGAGTGTTCAGAACTCTGAAAAATCTTTGTTATACATGTGTAATTACACCATCCATATCTGTATATGGTTTAAAGACTTTCTGACAGACCATACACAAAGGGTTAGGGTACACATCTCCTCGGCCATCAGCATCAGCACTGGCTCTCCTCAGGGCTGTGTGCTGAGCCCCCTGCTCTTCACGCTGCACACACATGACTGCACTCCCACCCACCACAGCAACACCGTTGTCAAATTTGCAAACGACACCACTGTGGTGGGGCTTATCTCTGGGGAGGATGAGTCCACCTACAGGGACAAAGTGGAGCGGCTGACAGCGTGGTGCACTGACAACAACCTGCTTCTGAATACAATGAAGACCAAGGAGCTCATTGTAGACTTCAGGAAAAAGAAAACGGACATCAAACCACTCTACATCAGAGGGGATTGTGTGGTGAGGGTGTCAGACTTCCACTTCCTGGGAGTCCACATCATGGAAGACCTGTCCTGGGGTGTGAACACAGCTGAGATGGCCAAGAAGGCTCCGCAGAGACTTTAATTATTGAGAGTCCTTAGGAAAAATAACATCCCCCAAAAACTGCTGGTGTCCTTCTATCGCTGCTCTATCAGAGTATCCTGTGCTACTGCCTCTGTGTGGGGTTTTCCAGCTGAACAACAGGGCAGAGGAGACACTTCAGCAGATCGTAAAGACTGCCCAGCAGATCATCGGCTGCACTTTACCCTCTCTGGATGAACTGCACAGCTCTCATTGCCTCAGGAAAGCGGGAAACATCTTAAAAGTCTCCTCACACCCCGCTCATGACATGATCCAACTGTTGCCATCAGGCCAAAGATACAGGAGCATCAAAACAAAGACTCATAGACTGAATAACAGTTTGTACCCTGTTAATATTAGGGCACTGAATGCCACCTAATCACCTCCAATGCAGCAGTGCAATAGATGACATCTTGTGCAATAGTGTTCATGTGCAATAAGGTCTTATGTTGAATGTTTGTGTTCTACCTTATTTCTTCTTATCCTTTTGTAATTATATTTATTTATATTTTGACACCGCAGGGACTGCACCTAATTTCGTTGTATTTGTTATAATGACAACAAAGATATTCTGATTCTGATTAATTAGACTGTTGATTCAGTGGGACTCTCTTGAAGTGATGTTACCAGCCCAGCACATCACAGCATAGAAAATAACGCTGGCCATCAAAGAGTTCTAGAAGAAGTGAATGCACTACTCACATTAAAGGAGCACAGGCTCCTAATGACAAAGAGCCTGCTCTGCCCTTTCTTCTATAGTGCCAATGTGTTCACTGCTCAATCCAACCTGTCATTGATGTGGACCCCCAAGCACTAGTAGGAGTTCACCACCTCTACGTCCACTCCTTTAATAGTGACTGGACATACAAGTTCTTTGGTGCAGTGAAAGTCAATAAGCAGTTCCTTGGTTTTGCTGATGTGAAGCGTTGTTTAATAATGTACAGTATGAAAGACACCATATTAAAGAAAGAAAGAAACAGCAGTCACTAATGGTGTTGTGGGATATGGCCGGCCATTCATCCTGGTCAATAAACCCCAGGCCGCTAGATGGAGCCTTCCTTGCAACGTGGAGATGCCCAGAATTCCAGCAGGGCATCATGGACTATGGAGTTTTAATACACAGCCCTGCTGGATAACGTCGGGGCCGCTGCAGGGAGACACAGAGACGTTTATTTTCCATACCACCCGGAAGTAAATCCCAGTCACATGGTTGGAAGAAATAAAGTGCTTCCAGGCTGATGAAGAAACTGAGTTTTCGTTTGACCCGGAAGTTCTGGATAATCACATGGACTGAGGGCTTAGAAGCACTTCCGGGTCATGAACTATAAAAAGGACGGTGAGAGATCCCAGAGCCGAGCTAAGCTGGGTGGAAGGGTGGCAACGTGTCTGGGAGTGGAGGATTATTGATTATTTATGAGTATTGTGGAGTGGAGGGTGCTTGGTGCACATTATTATTATAAAATAAAGTCATATTGGACTTTTATCTGGTGTCTGGCGTCTGATCAGTGGGTTCAAGGGAGCGAGAGTGCCCCCATCTGTTACAGTGTATAGTAATGTCCAGTATGAAAGGACATAGAAGAACAAAATAAAGGAAGAAATTATAGTCATTGAGTGTTGTGGTGTTAATACTGAAGAAAAGAAACAATAATCATTAAGTGGTATAAAAATGGACATTATTAAATGCTCTATGCAATATCCATCTTACTAACCGAAGCTTGTAAACCGGATATGGGCGCTGGGCACATCGAGGCGCACGCGCACTGCTGCACTGCACAGAAAACACAGAAACGAGAAGGTTGGAAACCGGATGTCACGCGCACTGCAACGAGCCCGCCACCTGTAAACTACACTTGCTCTAATCCACTGTGCCAGTAATGCAGATCACATAAAGGTCATTCAGTTTGGCGCCCGCCCCAGAGTCCAGAGTCAAACGCAGCAGCGTCACCAAAACCTTGTGGCGCCCGCCGCGCGCGCCTACAACGCGCTTGCGAAAGGAGTCGTGGCTCAACCCAAAGAAAACACAGAAACGAGACTACGACCTGTGAACTACACCTGAGGTAAAGCGTGCACGCCAGGTTATACAGCCGCCCGGACGCGACCGCCCACACCACCGCATGTATCCTCCATGATATGTCTTCACGCAGCGCCTTCCCACCGAGGCGCATATTGCGCTGAGACGCTCGCCCCACAGTCAGACGCAGCGGCTTCCCAGAGTCAGTAGGTGGCCCCCAAACAACACAACCTGTTCAAGCAGTCGGTGTCAGCGAAGGCAACAGACTCACGTCTCCACAAAACGAAACCGCTTTAGTACAGAGAGATGCTGAAAGTACACAAGAGTACAAGGAGATGAGGCGCAAGGTGAAGAGAGAGGTGGCGAAGGCTAAAGAAAAGGTGTATGATGAATTATATGAGAGGCTGGACACTAAGGAGGCAGAAAAGAATTGATGGGCTAGACAGAGGGAGCGAAGTTGAAAAGATGTGCAGCATGCATGCAGGCCAGAGTGTACAGCCGCCCGAGCGCGACCGCCAACACCACCGCATATACCACGTTCGTTTAGTAATGTGGCCCTCCATGCCCGGAGGACTCCGCTGTAGTACATATATGTTTATTTAATTAAATGAAACCTTAACCATGACTACAACCTGTACACTAAACCTGAGGTGCAGCGTGCACGCCAGAGTGTGCAGCCGCCCGAGCGCGACCGCCCACACCACTGCATATACCACGTTCGTTTAGAAATGTGGCCCTCCATGCCAGGAACCGCCGCCGTGGCCACTTCAGCACGCGAATCCGCCGTCGTCAGCAAACGACTTATCGCTTTGTAGAAAAACAAACGCGCGATTGCATGGCTGAAAACAATAAACGAAGGCGCCTACAACTGAGTCACAGCTCCAAAAAGAAACCGCTTTAGTACAAATATGTTTATTTAATTAAATGAACTGTCCCAGGATGCACCCACCCTCCATGATATGTCATCCCTCCAAGTATCATAAGGAGCTGAAAGTGATTGCCTTTCTTGGATTTGCGATTCTTTCGAGAATCGGGGGCTTGCTGGTAAAGCAAGAACAGTAGTGCTGCTGCTTTGCAGTAAGGAGACTGTGGAAGATTGTGGGTTCGCTTCCCGGTTCCTCCCTGTGTGGATAGCGCTTTGAGTACTGAGAAAAGCGCTCTATAAATGTAATGAATTATTATTATTTATTATTAAGGGTATAAAATAATGTCAAGAAATAAAGAAAAAAAGAACAGATGTTAAGCATACATGAATATTGACTTTGGCGCTCTCTTGTGGTGTCAATTTAAATGTGCAACTTTTGATTAGATCAGGGCTCGCCAACTCCCGTCCTGGAGGACCACCGTGGCTGCAGGTTTTCATTCTAACCCTTTTTTTAATTGAGTGCCCTGTTTGCGCTGCTAATTAACTTCTTGTGAATTCATTTTAATTGAATTGCTTTTTTAAGAATTTCTTCATGGTTCTTCTGCATTGTTTCACTTCTTTCCTTAAATGGCACCAAAATATAAATAAAACGTGAAGTGAGGGAGCCAACAGAAGACCAACTAAGTCAGGGCTTCAAACTCCAACCAATTTCACTCCAACCAGTTGCTTAATGAGGCGCCGAGTCTTGTTGTTAATTAAACTCGTTCTTTAATTGCATGGCTTGTTGCTGCATTAGCAGACATTGCTGAAATTGTTGATTTTTCTCTTTCTACGAGCACAGTTAAAATGTTTTGGGGACCTGAGCAGATCGACATTCCTGAGATCTTCATCATTCTTTATTTTCAGATATTGTATGATGGACACCAGTTTTTTTTTGGCTCATTTTATATCTCATTATTGTTTGGCTGCTAATTAAGGAAAAAGAAACAATTAAGGGGTCTGAGTCTTCAAGAGCAAGTCAAATAAAATGAATGTTAAAGGAGTTAATTAGCAGTAAAAACAAGTCACTCATTTAGAAAAGGGTTAGAATGAAAACCTGCAGCCACGGTGGTCCTCCAGGACTGGAGTTGGCAATCCCTGGATTAGATAATACAAAAAGAAAAAAAAAATTGCAACATCCTCGCCTTTCCTGCGTGCGCTACAAGTAAGAAATAGGACAACATTAGTTGCTCATTCTGTGCATTTGAACAAAACCAACGAAAACGTTGAAAATCTTCCTGAGAAAATTAACTACAACTACGGTGGTTCATATGTGGGGTCCTGAAAATCCTGTGTATCTTCCTGGGTCAGCAGTCAGGGCAGGCCAAATCCCCACGTGTGAGTGGGACAGCAGGGTTCAGAAGGAATGGCCAGCTAGAAAAAAAGATACAACTTGGGTGGCAAAAACGCATCAGCAGACCTGTCTTGATGGATCCAGATAAGGCACCGCTACCCCTGCCTCATATGAAATTTGGTTTAATGATGTCATTTGTCAGAGTCCTATCACAAGATGGAGCCTGTCTGATGGATCTGCACCAAAAGACTCTGTTTTTGTCTGAGGCTAAACTGAAAGAAGATCATTTTTGCTGAGCCTGATACAGTAATCCCTCACTTATCGCGAGAGATAGGTTCCAAGGCCGACCGCGATAACTGAATTTCCGCGAAGTAGGGACACCATATTTATTTAATTATTTAACGTGTATTTGGACGTTTTTAAACCCTCCCTGTATTGTTTACAACCCACCCTTTACTCTATTAATAACAGGGACAACTGCTAAGCAATATGAAATCGGTAGATAAGTTTGCACTTACTGTATAGCGAAGTACACGTAGCTATATATGACATGATGATGGTGATGAATATGCTGCGCAGTAAAAATGATGACAATGAAGGTGATAATCCCCTGAATGCAGTAGCAGGGGCACGTTAATGCTGAATGAGTGAGATGAGACTTCCTGGTTAATGCAGCACTCCGTCGCTGAGCCAATCAGCAGCACACAGGAACTTAACTGCATGCTCTGATTGGGTAGCTTCTCAGCCATCCGCCAATAGCATCTCTTGTATGAAATCAACTGGGCAAACCAACTGAGGAAGCAAATACCAGAAGTAAGAAGACCCATTGTCCGCAGAAACCCGCGAAGCAGCAAAAAATCCGTGTTATATATTTAGATTTGCTTACATATAAAATCCGTGAAGTCGTGAATCCGCGAAAAGTGAACCGCGAAGTAGCGAGGGATTACTGTATTGGAAATCTGATTTCTAATGTGATGTTATTAGTGGAATGAATGACATGAAACAAGAGGCTTTTCTATCATTCAGAGATGTTAGTTCTATGTTTTTAGGTATATAAAGAAAAAATTATGAAGACTTTATGAACAACTCATTTGTTAAGTTTAATGGAATTAAGTTGCAACGTGAGTCTCAAAGTCTGCATTTGGAGTTTTCCCATGAAAGTCTTGGAGCGGTGATTGAAGAGCAGGGTGAAAGATTCCATCAGGACATGGAAAGAAGGGAACAGGGACTTTGGGGTGACAGTATGATGGTGGACTACTGCTGGATGATGAAAATGTGGACAAAGGACAAGCCAGCCAACAAAAATCTAAGAAGTGACAACAACTCGAGAAGTTACAGTATTTGTACACCAATGATGTATGTTTAACTAATTTAGAACAATGTGATATGCATGAATAAATTGTGTTATGATGGAAACAATAGAATTTTTATTGTGTTCATGAATGTAAATAAAAACAACTATTTACAATTAAAATAGTTTGAGTTTTAATTTTTCAGACCTTTGAGTTAAGTAGTCGGAAAATCTAGAATTGCAGAATGAATCTCATGGTGCTGCTGCTGTGTTTCTTAAAAACAATCAGTTATCCCCATGTTAACACATATAAATACTTGGTAATAATAAAAACATATCAGACTTAGTTATATAATTTCTACATTGACCAAAACATACAAACTGGGAAGTTACAGATTGATGAATTAGGTTTGGGGTCCAATTAAAAGAAGAGCTTGTGTGGAATAAAAACCTGCTGCCACACGGCGTCTCCCAGTCTGAGAAGCACTGATCTACTACATTTGAAAGTGTCGCCCTCCTCTGTCCTCCTAACGCAGGGGTCTGCAACCTTCACTATGAAAAGAGCCATTTTGCCCCCTCTTCCTCCAAAGAAAAATAGTCTGGAGCCGCAAAACATAACACAGCTTATAAACTTTTAAAAGTTTTAATCTTTTTTTAGATTTTACTTGTTACAACCACGGAATACAACAAACAGAAGTGCAGTGTGCATGTGTAGGCCTACTTTGAAATAAATTAAACTGAACTATGCAGGCCTATTTGGGTCCTTCCTATACCTGTGTAAAATTAAAATAAAAACTAGCCCACTTTAATATAAATAAAACATTTAGCTGTAGCTTAGCAGCTTTAAAAAAGTAAACATTAAATTCCATTTCAGTGTGCTGAATCAACTGAAGCACCTGAACATACAAAAAAACCTACATCAGCTCCTGGTCCGAAATGAATGTGTTTTTTTTTTCTGAAAAATAATAGCATATTAAATGCTATTGTTCTCACCTGTTTAATGTGACTTCTGTTCATGAAGTTCGCTGCTGATCATCTCTATGTCGGGGCTGTACGATGTGACTTTGACCTTCACACAGGACTGCAGGCTCTCATGTGTGAGGCAGGAGCGATATTTGGACTTTATGAAGTTCATGCTTGAGAAAACTTGCTCACATAAGTATGTTGAGCCAAAGATGGACAGGACTCCAAATGCATATTTTTTTCCTGTTCATATACGTTTCGGGAATGGCACTCCACGTGTCGAAAACAAATTTGTCGGGTTTGGGGAGGTTTTCAATATCACTCCATTTGTGCTCTTTAGCGAGAGTAGCCTTCTGACGGGTGACTTCTTCAAGATCCGCTGTCAGGCATTTGAACTTGGACACCCATTAATCTTTATCTGCTATGTCGTCCAGTTCAATTTCTAGATCGGGCTTACTTACTCACTCCTGTGAATGCGGATGTGTTCAGCAGGGATGGGTCGATGTCCAGGGGTGTGACAGGGAAGGAGAGAGTGTTTTTTTCCGTTCCATACTCACTGAACCTTTCTCTAAATGCAGCTTGCATTTTCTGAACAATTTCTCGTTTGTTTTTAAAGTCGGAGAATAGATGCTCTGATATTTTTATGAACGACTCTTTCATGTATTCTCCGTCTGTGAACGGCTTACCCCTCCTTACGATCTCTTGAGCTGCCACAAAACCAGCAGCTGTAGTTGACTGTGTAGAAGTGATCCACTTTTTGAAAGTATGTTTGCTCTGTTCAGCTTTCCGTTGCAGTTCCGAAATTGCTCTCTTTCGCTTATCTTCACTTGGGTATTTTGAATGCTGAGTGCTTGTTTCGAAAATGTCTTTCAACGTTACATTTTTTGTTGTTCGATAATTTATCGCCACATATTAAGCACACCGGTAAGCCAGCGTCGTTGGCGGTGAAGGCAAATGCTGCTGTCCACGCAGAATTAAACTCTCTAAATTAGATGTTAAAATGTATAACAGTAGTAGTCGTAAATAAACATATATATAAATACAACTTAAATTAAGAAATTGCCATTATTCATTTTCATGATTTTTTTTTTGTCAAGGCCAAAGGGAGCCACTACAAGGAGGCTGAAGAGCCGCATGTGGCTCCAGAGCCGCGGGTTGCCGACCCCTGTCCTAACGGGTCACCTTTCACGTAAGCCTACAATCCGTCATTACATGCCAGCTAAAGCCAGTTCTCACACAGGCTCTGGCAAACCAAACAGCGCGAACGCGCGTGCACGTGAGTGGCAGCTGTGTCGTTCCTGTGACGTCATCAAGTAGCGACGACTAAACAGAAGTGCACGAGCGTCTCGAATCTTGTGACTGGAGAACTAACGGGATGGGGGTTTCTTGCTGCTGAGTGAGCTGACTTTTAAACGTATCATACAGAAGCAGAAAGTAAGTGGTCTGTGTTCGGAGCCGTCACTTTGTGTGTGTGGGATTTTATTTTTCGCTTCTGGCTGTGCTACAGTACGCGTTTTGAAGGACAGGTCGATCTTTACCAAGGACTCTCCTCGTGTGCCGCCTGACTTGGCTTCTGTCTTTGGCTCATTTTTTATTTCACCTTCTCCTTTTACAAGTCTGTTTATATCCCTTGTTAATCTTTATCACTTATTGATGCAGTCGATGACCTAGCGGTCGATCTCAGGGTGTTTTTTTTTTTTAATTTTTATTTACGAGTTTAAACTCCCGGCAGTGACTCGCAGTCTGGTCAATGATACACTCGCGAAAGCAGAACGGCGGTAGAGGCTTTGTGTACCAAATATCCGTCAAATAAAAAACAGAAAGCACACAACCTCATCCTTCTACAGACACCTGAACGCAAAATGAAGAAAAAGAGATCGGCGCGTTAACTTTTATCCGTTAAAACGGCAGCACGAGTCCAGCGAACATCCGGTAAGCTGTTTTACGATGACATGAATTCCTTTTTGCCGCAGAGAGAATTCCATTATTTCAGTTTAAGACGGGACGTCATTTTCCCATCGAGTTATGAGAGGTGTATGCGGTGTGAAAGCCAGCCCTGGATACTAGTGATGGGCAGCTCGATACTCCGGTCTCGACACTGTGTCGAGCTTCCGAAGCGCTGCTTCGAGACTTGTTTCAAATGCGCCCATCACGTGAATTTGAGTCACGCTAGCGTAATGACGTCATTGATATCCGCGCAGTCAGCAGTTGATTTGGTCACTGACTAGCCCAGGGGTAGGCAACGTCAGTCCTGGAGAGCCGCAGTGGTTGCAGGTTTTTGTTCCAACCCAGTTTCTTAATGAGCAATCAATTATTGCTGATGAGACACTTATTGCTTAAGTGATAGTTTGATGCTTCATTTTAGTGGTCTCGCTTGTTAAGTCTCCCCGCCCTTAATTGCTTATTTCAATCTTAAACAGCTGCATTCAGTGTGTTAATGGCTCCTTATTTAGTAATAAGATGTAAAAGACAAAGCAGCCAGAAGTTCTCCATCTAGCTGCTAGTTACTGCCTCACAGCTCCAGCAGTGTGAATTTGAACCTCCGTCTTTTTACATCTCCTGTGCAGTTTTCACGTGTGTCCCGTTGCTGTGTTTTTGTTTTTTATTCTCCCATATTATAAAGATGCACTGACAAATCTAACTGAGGTAAGTGTTGGGTCGGTACAACATTTTTGATTTTGGTATCAATACCAGGTTTTAGACAACAGTGCTGGTACCAAATTGGTTCAAAGCCCCTTCGTACCACCGGACACTCTTTGCTGATCGCTTGGCCTCTCTCCTCAAGTCAAGATCTTCTTTGATTCATTTGAATATTCATGAGGGTTAGTAATTGGTTGTTACTTGTCTGGCTCCTCCTCTTAGGGTTACCCACAGCAGACTGGTCACTCTGGCACACAGATCTTCAAATGGCGACGCTCTGTGGGTGACAGAGGCACACAAGGTCTCCACCACAGCAAGGCCACAATACTGGGAGCAGTTGGGATTTAGTACTGGGGTATGTATGAAACTATTCATGTTTTTTCTTTTGCGTTTGTGGGCAACATTTACTTCTACAAGATGAAATAATTAAACATGAAAGTTTGTCCTGAGATGTTAAAAACAGAGCTGAAATTCAGTTTTAGACATTTTAAAATAAATTCCGCAGATGTTCATTAAGACTCGGATTATGTAGCTACTGTCCTCCATCACTAAGTCCAGACAGTTTTATTTGTAAACCATCTGCAGTCGCCCTGTGCCCCTGTTATATGTGACCCTCCGTGAGTTTTTAAGCAGTGGGGTCAGAACTGCTTGTATGTCGACAGAAGTGGTTTGTGTTCTAAACTAATTAAGGGGGTTGGAGAACATTGCATGAAGTACTTAAAAGTGCACCGTGGTGCTGGTTTACTGGATATTTTACTACACATTTACAAAGATTTTATAGTTCTCTGATTAAGGAAGGAAAACATTTCAGATTTTTTTTTAATGTATCTTTTTTGTATTATTATGAAGTCCTTCTGCTGGAGTTGGACTGTTCAGTGAGGCAGGACCCCCACATACTTAACGTTTGAGTTGAAACAGCTCAGCTAAACGCACACTGACGTCTGTCCATCCATCCATTGTCCAACCCACTGAATCTGAACACAGGGTCACGGGGGTCTGCTGGAGCCAATCCCAGCCAACACAGGGCACAAGGCAGGAACCAATCCCGGGCAGGGTGCCAACCCACCGCAGGACGTCTGTCCACTAAAGCACTTATCTCATTACTTATGGGATACATCAGTTTCCATTACAGTAATGAATCAAAGTCAACATCAAAACTATACAGATAATAAATAAACTATATATATTTCTCATTAGAAATGCAAATTTTGTAGTATGAAATACAAATGAAAAGCAACAAAAATGGTGCAGGCTGCAGATTTCAGTTTCCAAGGGTAAAGGACAACAGATTTAAGAATTCTATTCCCAGAGCTATAAGCATTTTGAATTCTTTTATTTGTAGGAATGCGGCTAAATGCTTCCATTTTGAATAATTTTTTGCACTGTTGAAGATAATTATTAATCTTTGACTTAATCTTGAATATGTGTACTTGTGCTAATGCTGGTCATAAGCTGTTGCGTCTTTTCTTATTTCATTCTATTTGTGTAATGGTGTTAAATGTTTATGTACTGTCCTGCTGAAACAAGTGCCACTCCAGGATTGTAAAGTGTACCTAACAAATTAACAACCTGCAGACCTTATTTGACAAAGTGGTGCAGATTGATTCACAACTCCAAATGCCACCTTCAGCTGACAGGTAGAAAGCTGGTAAATACATTAAGTCAATAAATAATTACAATCTGAGGAAGTGGAGACCAACAACAGCCACTGTTAAGCATGACATCAAAAGTATATCGCTATTTGATAATCGATTTGTGGATTAATTATTAAGTAGGGCTAAGATTTACCTCCTCAGTGTTCACTGAGACAATCACAGCAGCAGCTTTTGATCTTAATCCCTGGCTCCCTGTGTCTTACAGAACTGAATATAAAATCCTACTAATAACCTACAAAGCTTTAAATAACCTCACACCAAACTACATCAGTGACCTTCTCCATCACTATGTGCCTGCCCGCCCACTAAGGTCCTCTGATTCTGGCCATCTTGTTGTGCCCCACACTAACCTACACTCCATGGGTGACAGCAGGGCCTTCAGCTGTATAGCGCCCAGACTCTGGAATGACCTACCAAAATTAATCAGGTCAGCTGACTCCATGAATTCTTTTAAAAAACAACTCAAAACTCATCTGTTCAGGAAGGCTTTTAGCTCTACTTGACTTTATTACCCTTCTCTCAGTTTACTTCTCTGTCAAGATGCTAATGTAACCTGTATGTGTGTGTGCGAGACCATCAATTATGTTGTCTGGTTTTTTTTTTCAGAATTTACTGTCTTAATCTTCTTTGTTTATTTATCTGGTTTGTACAATGCTATATACTGTATATTCTGTCGTTCTTTATTTATTCTGTAAGTGCCTTGAGCATGGGAAAGGCGCTATATAAATAAAATGTATTATTATTATTATTATTAATCAGCAAGATCTACCCTCCCAAAACAAAGTAAACCCAAGATCATAAAATCAATTTAAAAACCACCACCATCTCAAATGTTTACCTCTCTTGCCCCATCAGTCAGTCCACACTGTGGGTGTCTTTCTCACAGCACAGTAATCACCTCACACACTAAATGCTGCCCTCTTAAGAAATACCAGCACAAGTCTCACCTCCACTCGGCGATGTCACCTGTGTGTCCACCTGCGACCAAACTCCCTAATTATTAAGCTGACCACCACGACCTCCCTCACTAACTGGCTCAAGTGACATAAGTGTTGTATCAAAGTCACACTTCTGAAGTTGTACCCTAAACAATTAAAAACATGTGCACCAATTTAAACAAACAGATTAAGCAAATCCAGTGTCCAGCAATAGATAGAATAGAATTGGTAGAACTTTATTTGTCACAAGGGGGAATTTTGGCGTTTTACAGACGTTCTTTAAAAAAATAAAATCCAGATAAATAAGTAAATAAACATACATACACACTTTAGTCTGAACACACACCAGAATGACTATGAAGCAAGAAAACTAAAAAGAAAGGAACGTTCTGAATTGGCTGCCACAGTCGGTTTGATGCATTATCCAGACGTATTGCTGTTCGTATAAAGGAGCCCCCGTAGTGTTTCTTGGCACACTTATGCGGAATGATTTGAAAGAACTCCATTTTAGTGTGTCAGAGAGAGGATGTGCAGCATTGTTCATAATGGCACTCAGTTTTGTTTTAATTCTCTCCTTAGCTTTGAACTCCAGGGGGTCCAGGGTGTGTCCCATAACTGATCTTGCCCTTTTAATTAGCCTGTTAATTCAGTTGGCCTCTCTTGACGTGATGTACACAGCTGAGCACACCGCAATGTAGCAAACCCCAATGGTAATCATAAAGTGATAGAAGATGTGAATTACGTCACTTCCCACATTGAAGGAATGCAGCCTCCTAAGTAAAAAAAAGCCCACTTTGCCCTTTCTTATGGAGTTAAAACACTTTTTCCATTTAACACGACACACACATCCATCCCTATTATGATGGTGCAGTTAAGGAGCTTAAGTCACGTCAATCAGCTATTTACTAATGCAGAAGGGATGGTCACAGTTTAACACATTAAAGCCTTTAGTGAGAATAAGGGAATTTATTAAATTTAATAATACAATCAAAAGTTATTATTGACTCTGTGGGTAACAGAGAGGACTGGTGACTTTTACTAAATTATTAATTCAGTTACCCAGGAAGGTCTGTCAAACATACAGGCAAAAATAGAAGTTACTCACCATCAGTTACACCTGTCAGCCTAAGCTAACAAACCCCTTATTTCACTTGCTTGTCTTCTCCTGTTGTTTCTGTGCATTTCAGCAAAGTTAAGTTCCTCTTTCTTCTTCTCCCTCCTGGCTTTTCTGTTTCTTAACTCTGTTCTGTGCCCCTACTTGTATAAACCTTCATCAACATAAACTGATAAGACAATTCTGAGATCCCAGCAGGACTGTATGTTTAATTCAAGTTGTGAATACTGCTGACCCACAACTGTGTAAGATGGTCTTCTTGTTTCAGCCCCTGTCGGACTTTCACTCCACTCCCAAGATTGTTTAACCTTTGATAATTTGAAATGAAGAGCAGTGAGTTACTGTCAGCATGCTATGAACTGTGTAACTTTTAGAAACCTTAAACGAGAGGGTCTTGTAAAATGACATTGAAGTGTCTTTAGATATAAGTGATGAAGTTTTAATGAAGCTGGTTGCTGTTCTTCCTACAGAGAAAAAGAAAAAGTTGCTGTTTACTGGAACATCTCGATGGATGTGAAACAGGAGAGCTGTGATGTGGACAGAAATATCATGGATATTAAGGAGGAGGACTGTGAGTGGGAGTCCATCTATCCTAAACAGGAAAGTCTGAGCATCAAGAAGGAGACTAGTGAACTGCGGTCAGTTGGCATTCAAGAAGATGATGAGAAGTCAGTCAGTATTGAGACACATAACCATACAAATCTGAAGAGTATTGAGGAAGATGACTTTCATGATGGGTGTCAAGGTGGAGTGGTGACAGGGTTAGACTCTTCTCTAAGCAGACACCGTTCATCTCCAGAGCCTTCTGTCAATGTGAAGTCTGAATCATTACAGTCTGAACCAAAGAGAACTAAGAAAACTACATCTGTTACAACTCCGGAAAATCAGCCACCACCTACGACGAAGTCTGGGAAAAGTAAGTGTAAAATAAATTTGTGTGAGTTTTAGATTTGGGGCTTATGGACATGAAAGGTTGGGTCTTGTGGTTATTATAAGAACTGTAGAAATGGAGTGAAAAGACTGCATTTTACTGTGTGTTTAAATGTAAGTTTGAGATTTCATCTATTGTAGTGTAAGGTTTGCTATTTTTCCATTATAGTGACATTTAAGCATTCACAGTCCACTCCATGACCCTCCTGTCTTTACTAATTGGTTGACCCTTTTTTAGCAGTAATGATCTCCACCAGACTTTTTTGTAGCTGCTGATCAGCCTTGAACTTTATCCCACTCCTTCTGTCCAAACCTCTTCAGTTCCCTCATCCCTGGGACCTCTTTTCTGATTAGTCCTCAGCATCTTGTATCTCTTATTGGCCATTCCAGAACACCAGTTTCCTTATGTTGGATCAGTACTAATTCCAGCCTTTCTCTTTTTGATTTCTTCATGTGTTTTTGCTCATTGTCCTGTGTCATCACTCAACTTTTAATAAGTTTCTACTATCCTGATATTTTTTTCTGTCAGATTTCTTCTATAATATAATATTTTGAATTCAGTGTTCCCATGATCATGTCAAGCTTTTCAAGCCCGGAAGGAGCAAAGCAGCGTAAACCATGACGCTGTCTTCACCTTGAGGTTTTAGTATCGATATGCAGTTCTCTCTTACCTCCAAACATAGTGTTTTGACCAAAGAGTTCAACTTTTGTCTTGTTCATTCACAGAACATTGTCTTTTCTAGAACATCAAGGTGATCTTTTACAAGTTCTGATATGTGCAGTGAGGCATTTGCTAGATAGCATTGATTTCATTGGTGCTGCCCTTCCATAAACACCATTCTTATGCTTTCCTTCACATGGTCACATGAACAAAAACTTTGTCAAGTTCGGGAGATTTCTGCAGGCCCTTTGCTCTGCCTCTGTGAGTTCCTTTTCACATTTGCTTTCATGTTGTGATCTTTCCAGAATGCCCACTCCAGTGCTGAATTTCCTCCATTTTAGTAGACAGTTTGGCTTCCTATAGATTGATCGACACCCAGGCCTTTCAAAATGCTTCTTTTTCACATTTTCCAGCTTTATACATCTCTTTAGTTCTTCTAAGGTTCTTGTGACATCCGTTAAGAAGTATCTGGATGAAACATCAAACCTTTGGATTACACATTGAAGCACTGGATTGGAGAAACAACATTCTTGTATTATGAAGTGAAAAAGACTGTGTGTTCTGTGCTACTTCTGTGTGTGAGTGAATTAAATAAGACTGTTGCTCCTAAAAACAAGCAAAGGTAGTTGAGCCTTACTCAGACCTTTAGGTTTGTGGGGCAGAGGGTGGAGAAAGCTTTTGCAGTAGCCACCAAGTCAGTGTCTTCGCGAAAAATAGGCAAGAGTAAATGTGATTCCTTACTAGAAAGAAGGTACACGTTTTACATGTGATGCAGGATGGATTCAAAGAAATTAATAAAAACTCTGCAGTGGGTAAATAAGAAGATAACAAAAGATGCTGCAAAGGAAAACAAAAACAACTGAATAAGTCATATAAGACGAATAACCCCAATGCACACGAACATTTGAGAGCAACCATTAAGAAAAATATTAGGGTTTCTAAAATACAGTTAAAGAGAAGATGAGCCAAAGAGATTCTTTCAATATTTTAGGAGTAAACATTCATTACACGTATCTCTGTATCATTTTAAGTATAACATCTCATACAGATGGCATGACGTGGCTCAGGGTGACTAAGAGATTAGTCACCGGTCATGCAGTTCACACTGAAAATCCACCATCTATCTTACTAAACCACAGTTAATTTATGCACGGCGAACGCACCGAGGCGCATGCGCACTACGGCCTTGGCACCCGCCCCAGAGTCCAGAGTCAAATGCACGCATGCGCACTGTGGCCTTGGCGCCCGCCCCAGAGTCCAGAATCAAACGCAGCGGCATCCGAAAACGTGGCGGCGCCCACCCCAGTGTGAAACGCAGCGGCTTCCCAGAGTCAGTAGGGGGCGCCCAAAACCAAATAACACAACGTGCTGCGCCGTGGCGCCCGCCCCAGAGTCAAACGCAGCGGCTTCCCAGAGTCAGTAGGTGGTGCCCAAACAACATGGATAAAAACAATGAACGAAGGCGCCCACACAAAGAAAGCGCTTTAGTTCAAACCAGAGTCAGTAGGTGGCGCCCAAACAACATGGATAAAAACAATGAACGAAGGCGCCCATACAAAGAAACCGCTTTAGTTCAAATGGGGTTATTGAATTAAATGGAAACTTTACCATGCCTACGACCTGTGAACTAAACCTGAGGTAAAGCGTGCACGCCAGGTTGTACAGCCGCCCGGACGCGACCGGCCACACCACCGCATATACCACGACACAGCCATAAAAAAACAAGACTGCATGAAGAAAAGCAATAACAGAAGCGCGCTGACATGAACTGTCCCAGGACGCACCCACCCTCCATGCTCCATGATATTTCATCATGCACCGGCTTCCCCCCTGGGAATGGCCCATACTGCTTTCGCGTGTGTTGACAAATATTGCATCGGATTGGAACAGTGCACCCGGAGCCAAATCACCACCGCAAATGTGCCCAAATGTACGTGTTACATCTAGATGATGCAGTATATCAACCACAGAGCTAATAATGAGAAATGTAGCTGAAGTCATAAACAATCACCCATTAGCAAACTCTATAAAAATGCTGCATGAGGTTGAAAGAGAAGCCAATACAAAAGCAGAGGCGGACGGTGTGGCACCAACTACAATTGCCTTAGTGCTAATAAAGGACAAAGAACAGGATCCGAGACGATACAATGTTCCCATCGTTAATGAAGTGGCAATTGTGTTTCAAAGTGATGACGGTGAGCCTCCGTTTCACCGCGATATTGTCATGCATTTACGTCCTGATGGAAACAAGGCACCTACAACGCGCTTCTGAAACACCACAACCACATGAGTCACAACTCCAAAAAGAAACCGCTTTAGTACAAATATGTTTATTTAATTAAATGATATTTCCCAGGATGCACCCACCCTCCATGAGGTGATTGCCATTCTTGGATTTGCGATTCTTTCGAGAATCGCAGGCTTGCTGGTCGCCAAATAACCCACAGCTGTTAAGACCTGTAAGAGAACTGATTTTGTGTGATTTCTGTGTGATGGTCTCTGTAATGAAGGGACATGTTCAGCACACACTTCAAAGAAAATGACAGTAGGGAGTCTAAATCAGCTTAGAATTCAGTCATCATCATGAGCCAGAAAATCAATGTGATCCCTGAAAATTCACTTCTTGTGTAGCCTGTCAAACATCAGAGTGCAAAATGTGCAATAAAATGAAGTTTTCTGTTCAGTTTGATTTTCCACCTTGAGTTGCTAAAATGCCAACACCAAAAATGTCTGCATAGGACTTACAAATGGTCAAAACTTGTCGTAAATTTAAACTAATATCCATGGCAAGGTCTGATTTTATAAATCCTAATCTTTGCATAAGAAATGGCTTACGCACGTTTCCAAGCAAAAGGAGGTTTTATACATGCAGCCCTGGTGAGTAGCTGTAATAAAGAATGTAAAATTAAATTAAGTGTCTTTCCAGGTACAACTACTGCGGTGGGCTGGCGCCCTGCCCGGGGTTTGTTTCCTGCCTTGCTCCCGGTGTTGGCTGGGATTGGTTCCAGCAGACCCCCGTGACCCTATAGTTAGGATATAGCAGGTTGGATAATGGATGGATTGATGTACAACTAAGGTTTTAATATTGCTTATGCTTATCAAAGGTTGTCTCTAATTTCAACCATCGTGTATGAAATGTGAGTAAATGTTACTAATAGGGCTGTGGATTGATAATAAGCTGTTTGTTTGTTTGTTTTTCTTTTAAACTTTATACAGGAAACAAACATCACTGCTGTTTGGAATGTGGCAAAGGATTCTCTGGCAGGAGTGCTCTTCAGATTCACACTAGAGTTCACACTGGAGAGAAGCCATATTGCTGTAATGAATGTGGCAGACAATTCTCTTACAGGAACAGTTTTCAAATCCACACAAGAATTCACACTGGAGAAAAGCCATACTGCTGTGTGGAATGTGGCAAAAAATTCTGTCACACGACTTCGCTGCAGAGACATACAACAATTCACACCGGAGAGAAGCCGTATTGCTGTAGTGAATGTGGTAAACAGTTTTCACAAATAGGCAATCTTCAGACACACACTAGAGTTCACAGTGGAGAGAAGCCATTTCACTGTAATGAATGTGGGAAGCAATTTTCAGGAAGAGGCCATCTTCAGAGACACATTAGAGTTCACACTGGAGAGAAGTCATATTGTTGTAATGAATGTGGTAAACAGTTTTCAGTACTGGCCAGTCTTCAGAAACATGCTAGAGTTCACAGTGGAGAGAAGCCGTATTGCTGTAATGAATGTGGGAAACAGTTTTCACAAATAGGCAATCTTCAGACACACATTAGAGTTCATACGAGAGAGAAGCCATATATCTGTAACGAGTGTGGTAAACAGTTTTCACAAAACAGCAGTCTTCAGAAACATACTAGAGTTCACACCGGAGAGAAGCCATATTGCTGCAATGAATGTGGTAAACAGTTTTCAGGAAGAGGCCATCTTCAGAGACACAGTAGAATTCACACCGGAGAGAAGCCGTATCGTTGTAATGAATGTGGGAAACAGTTTTCACAAATAGGCAATCTTCAGACACACACTAGAGTTCACACCGGAATAAAAACAGTAAGAGTTCAAAAATCAGTTCAGAAAAACGAGCACCCTTCAGGACTCATTAGTGAAGTTCACTCCTGTTCTGAAAAATAAGGAAACCAAACTATTGGTGAGAAATTAATCCCAGAGAGAAACCATTTTGGTTTCTAGACTGTGGGAAACAATTCTGTCAGAGCAGTACTCTTCAGAAATGCACCAGAATTCCCACAGGAGAGAAGTACAACTGAACAGACCTGGCTAAAGAGTGAGGTTCACTGGACAGTAAGCACATGTAACCGACTGGAATCCATCCTACTCAGGGATGTGTCAGAAACAAGTCAACTGAAGTTTATTACCTTTTCCCTTTTTCGTCATACAGTGCATCGAGAAAGTATTCACAGCGCATCACTTTTTCCACATTTTGTTATGTTACAGCCTTATTCCAAAATGGATTAAATTCATTTTTTTCCTCAGAATTCTACACACAACACCCCATAATGACAACGTGAAAAAAATTTACTTGAGGTTTTTGCAAATTTATTAAAAACAAAAAAACTAAGAAATCCCATGTACATAAGTATTCACAGCCTTTTCTCAATACTTTGTCGATGCACCTTTGGCAGCAATTACAGCCTCAAGTCTTTTTGAATATGATGCCACAAGCTTGGCACACCTATCCTTGGCCAGTTTCGCCCATTCCTCTTTGCAGCACCTCTCAAGCTCCATCAGGTTGGATGGGAAGCGTCGGTGCACAGCCATTTTAAGATCTCTCCAGAGATGTTCAATCGGATTGAAGTCTGGGCTCTGCCTGGGCCACTCAAGGACATTCACAGAGTTGTCCTGAAGCCACTCCTTTGATATCTTGGCTGTGTGTTTAGGGTCATTGACCTGCTGAAAGATGAACCGTCGCCCAAGTCTGAGGTCAAGAGCGCTCTGGAGCAGGTTTTCATCCAGGATGTCTCTGTACATTGCTGCAGTCATCTTTCCCTTTATCCTGACTAGTCTCCCAGTTCCTGCCGCTGAAAAACATCCCCACAGCATGATGCTGCCACCACCATGCTTCACTGTAGGGATGGTATTGGCCTGGTGATGAGCGGTGCCTGGTTTCCTCCAAACGTGACGCCTGGCATTCACACCAAAGAGTTCGATCTTTGTCTCATCAGACCAGAGAATTTTCTTTCTCATGGTATGAGAGTCCTTCAGGTGCCTTTTGGCAAACTCCAGGCGGGCTGCCATGTGCCTTTTACAAAGGAGTGGCTTCCGTCTGGCCACTCTACCATACAGGCCTGATTGGTGGATTGCTGCAGAGATGGTTGTCCTTCTGGAAGGTTCTCCTCTCTCCACAGAGGACCTCTGGAGCTCTGACAGAGTGACCATCGGGTTCTTGGTCACCTCCCTGACTAAGGCCCTTCTCCCCCGATCGCTCAGTTTAGATGGCCGGCCAGCTCTAGGAAGAGTTCTGGTGGTTTTGAACTTCTTCAACTTACAGATGATGGAAGCCACTGTGCTCATTGGGACCTTCAAAGCAGCAGATATTTTTCTGTAACCTTCCCCAGATTTGTGCCTCGAGACAATCCTGTGTCGGAGGTCTACAGACAATTCCTTTGACTTCATGCTTGGTTTGTGCTCTGACATGAACTGTCAACTGTGGGACCTTATATAGACAGGTGTGTGCCTTTCCAAATCCTGTCCAATCAACTGAATTTACCACAGGTGGACTCCAATTAAGCTGCAGAAACATCTCAAGGATGATCGGGGAAACAGGATGCACCTGAGCTCAATTTTGAGCTTCATGGCAAAGGCTGTGAATACTTATGTACATGTGCTTTCTCAATTTTTGTATTTTTAATAAATTTGCAAAAACCTCAAGTAAACTTTTTTCACGTTGTCATTATGGGGTGTTGTGTGCAGAATTCTGAGGAAAAAAATGAATTTAATCCATTTTGGAATAAGGCTGTAACATAACAAAATGTGGAAAAAGTGATGCGCTGTGAATACTTTCCGGATGCACTGTACAAAGAGCTTCTTGCAAATGCTGATTAAATAATGAATCAAGTCAATTACTAATAATTAAAAATGCAAACAAGTAATACAAAAATAAATAAAATTAACGTCCAGAATATACACATGGTCAAAGCTGTAACCATGCCGAATTATGTTTATGTGGCAGCATGCTATTAGAATAAATGCTATTTTTTTTTTTGTTGTTACTAAAACATACAAAAACTGCATATAAGAACTCAAAAAAACACTGCTTATTTGATGCTTGAGCATTTACAAGTAATATACACGTCAAATAAAATAAAATTAGAAAAGGCTTGGGAAGAGCTGAAAATACGACTTACCCCTACAGCATCCACCAAGCCTCTGTGGAGTGTAATATTAATTGGCATCCGTACAACAACATACAGTCAATATGCTACTGACTTTTTGGGAAGTTCATAACTAAAAGCTTCAAAAAATGACAAAAGACAGAATAAGCTTTGTTACACACACACACACACACAAACCAAGAAAATTTGGAGAAATTAATCTCAACAGAAGCCATATTACAGTTCTGACTCTCCCAAACCAAAATCTCCTGGCCACGAAAGAATTCCAATCTGGGTGCCACCTCCAGACATCTCGACGAGTACGTTAGAAGAGACAGAAGTCGAAACACACTGGCCTCAATACTTAAGTCTTTGTGCACCTTAACATGGTGGGCCTTGTTGGATAAGATGTATACTCTGGGGCTACCATCCCTTTGCCTTTGTGTACCACCCTGAAGATTTTAATTGTTCCGAGGTGCCTTCATTTTATTTTAGTCTTAAATTGTTAATTACTGAACTGTTATTGGGTAAAACTAAAGGTGACATTTCTTTTCCCACTCAATAAAAGTTTTTCAGAGAGCTTTTATAAGGTACTAGCAATGGTGACCTGTCAAAGACGTGTTTTAGAATGAATTTCAAAAGGATTTGATATGTTATGACTGATAGGCACTGACAGAGTGTGACCAGGAGGAGGTCACTTCATCTGCTTGTGCTAATAGTGGAAAAACAAAAGAAATGTAAGCAATTGTGTCTCAAATGTTGTAAGTCGCCTTGGCATCAGTCAAATAATATTAATAATTACAAGAAAGTTTAGTTAAATAACGCCCTCGGCCAAAAGGGGTTTCATGTTTCCGAGAGACTTTGAAGTCTGCTCTCTTGATTTACTTACAGTGTGCTTTCTTGTTTGTTGTTGTAAATTGTTGTTGCTTTGAATAAATTACAAAATACTGGAATTCACCCGTCTGTCCTCTCCAGTCATCTGACTGTGACTCCTGCACTCGGCTTTCTGTTTTATGAACCCTGTGAATTAGCACATTTTTCAGAGGTCCCTGAGACCCCTCTTTTACATGGTCCTTCAAGCCGGAAGCTAAAACGACCAACCTGAAAATAAAGTGGACAAAGCAGTGAGTATGGAGCAGCCTAACCTCATCCCTAGTGAACTGAGCATCAATGCGGAAGAGAACACTTGGCCTGACAACCCCACATTCAGCAAAACCTCATCTCACACACCATAGACAACCTGTCAGCGGGCGATGCTAAATCCTTTTGGCCAAGGCCACTAAGAGACGACAGGCCACGAGAGCACAATTGTTATATGGTAGTCTGATAGCAGTCACGGGATATTGTATCTTTGATTGATGGTACAACAAATAGTTCTGAGCAGACACACCAACTGTGGTCATTGCTGCTGTTGGGAAAAGAATGGAGATAAATGCCATCAACTCAGAGAGGGAGAGGCAAGTTTGTTTTGTCACGTGAACGTCATTGAGAGAATAAAACTGAATAATAAAAAAAAAAACAAGCACTAACTTTTACAAGTAGCCACAATTTACACCGGGTGTTACAGACTCAAATTAAATGTATGTTTTTATTATACAGTATATATATATATATATATATATGTAGTGACACTAGAGGATGCTATCACTCCTCAAACCCCACAGACAAACGTCCAAGACACCATGTAAAAGCACCAAGAAATATTTTAATTTCTTTTTTCGTCAATATCGTGCCACAAAGCACCACAACCACCGCAATATACACAAATCAATAATCCAATACAATACATATCCTCCTCTCCTCCCAACAGCTCTGTCACACTCCCTCCCAAGTCCGGCTCTCCTGCTGGGTCTTGACCAGTCCTGTATATAGTCCTTGATCTGGAAGTGCTCCTGTCCTTCTGCCTATGTGATTTAATAGCACTTCCGGGTCAGATGAAGACTTGTATTTTTCTTCAGCCCGAAATTACTTCTGTTCTTCCGTCCCCGTGTCTTGGGAGTACTTCCGGGCTACAGGGAAAATAAAAATCCCAGAGTCTCCCTGCAGCGTCACACGGTGGCACCCACGGTACCCAGCAGGGCTGTGAAGCCAAACTCCATCTCCCATGATGCCCTGTGGGAATCCAGAGCACCTCTATGCAGCAGGGGAGACGCCAACTACCGTCCTAGATGAGCTGCCAGCCATCCATCACAATATGTATATTTATATATGTATATACAAATATAGTAAGGTTTCTAAACTCTTTTGGGACTCCACGCTGAAGGTCATCCCAAAGTGCGATCACCGTGTTTGTGGAAGATAGCTTCTCTGTTGCCAGGATAACTGCAGGCTCACAGTACTGCAGCAGCTCACCGCAAAACCAAATCCGAGCTGACCGTGATCACGCAATGGGTAATGCAAGGTACATAATAAATGCAGGGAACAGTACTACTTGGCCACAACACTGCCCAATTGCTGTGTCTGTGTAAAAGAGAGTGGTAGATCCTGCTACAATAAATAACCGTGCTGTTCCTGTTTCAGGCTGAATAAAGCTAGTTTTGCTAAAGTGCTGAGACTCAGTCTCACGTTTTGGGGTGCAAGACAGGGACTTGCACATCACATGGTACCAGGAGTGGGGTCCTTGCACCAATGGGTCCCTAAGAAGCACAGCAACCTCCCAGAGCAAGATGAGGCTCCGGTGGCCACCCCTGCCCTGGCATGGCCATAAAATGTGCTGCAGAAAATGGCTCCCTCAGTCGACCCCGAGTGCCTCCTATTCAGCTTTGAATGTCTGGCAACATTGATGCGCTGGGACAGGGGAACCTCGGCAGTTATTTTGGCCCAGTTTTTAACCAGAGGCGCCCTCCACGCCATATAGAATCTCCCTCCTAAAAGGCTTGATGATTATGACTACCTGAAGCAACAGATCCTCCTCAACACGGTTATGAGCCTGGTGATCAAGGGGAGCCAGTTTCAGCTGTGGCATATTGATCTGGAAACGCCCTGTACAAGGACAGATCCAGGACTTAGTGGACCTGATTCAAAGCTGGAGCCGCAGAGACCCTTTTGAGTGCATTGTGGAAAAGCTTGGTATTGATGCAGTCCTGTCAGGTATAGACAAAAGAGTTTGGGATGAAATGCTCCTGTCACACCCTACGCAACCGTGTTTGATCTTATTCTGGAAAACATCCCAGTCACCCCACAGGAGAAAGACTTTCTGAGACTAAGGTCATAAAGCTTATGAAACTGTTTCTGGGCAAAGGTAGAACAGTAACAGTTGCATGGAGCTTCCACCTACAGCTAAAGTCACTTCAGTACACATGTACTGTGTCAGCATACCTGTGTCGATCAAACACAGAAATCTCTGCAGTCTACTTGTGACTGGACGCTGTAGGAAGATACAGTGGTGTGAAAAACTATTTGCCCCCTTCCTGATTTCTTATTCTTTTGCATGTTTGTCACACAAAATGTTTCTGATCATCAAACACATTTAACCATTAGTCAAATATAACACAAGTAAACACAAAATGCAGTTTGTAAATGGTGGTTTTTATTATTTAGGGAGAAAAAAAAAATCCAAACCTACATGGCCCTGTGTGAAAAAGTAATTGCCCCCTGAACCTAATAACTGGTTGGGCCACCCTTAGCAGCAATAACTGCAATCAAGCGTTTGCGATAACTTGCAATGAGTCTTTTACAGCGCTCTGGAGGAATTTTGGCCCACTCATCTTTGCAAAATTGTTGTAATTCAGCTTTATTTGAGGGTTTTCTAGCATGAACCGCCTTTTTAAGGTCATTCCATAGCATCTCAATTGGATTCAGGTCAAGACTTTGACTAGGCCACTCCAAAGTCTTCATTTTGTTTTTCTTCAGCCATTCAGAGGTGGATTTGCTGGTGTGTTTTGGGTCATTGTCCTGTTGCAGCACCCAAGATCGCTTCAGCTTGAGTTGACGAACAGATGGCCAGACATTCTCCTTCAGGATTTTTTGGTAGACAGTAGAATTCATGGTTCCATCTATCACAGCAAGCCTTCCAGGTCCTGAAGCAGCAAAACAACCCCAGACCATCACACTACCACCACCATTTTTACTGTTGGTATGATGTTCTTTTTCTGAAATGCTGTGTTCCTTTTACGCCAGATGTAACGGGACATTTGCCTTCCAAAAAGTTCAACTTTTGTCTCATCAGTCCACAAGGTATTTTCCCAAAAGTCTTGGCAATCATTGAGATGTTTCTTAGCAAAATTGAGACGAGCCCTAATGTTCTTTTTGCTTAACAGTGGTTTGTGTCTTGGAAATCTGCCATGCAGGCCGTTTTTGCCCAGTCTCTTTCTTATGGTGGAGTCGTGAACACTGACCTTAATTGAGGCAAGTGAGGCCTGCAGTTCTTTAGACGTTGTCCTGGGGTCTTTTGTGAGCTCTCGGATGAGTCGTCTCTGCGCTCTTGTGGTAATTTTGGTCGGCCGGCCACTCCTGGGAAGGTTCACCACTGTTCCATGTTTTTGCCATTTGTGGATAATGGCTCTCACTGTGGTTCGCTGGAGTACCAAAGCTTTAGAAATGGCTTTATAACCTTTACCAGACTGATAGATCTCAATTACTTCTGTTCTCATTTGTTCCTGAATTTCTTTGGATCTTGGCATGATGTCTAGCTTTTGAGGTGCTTTTGGTCTACTTCTCTGTGTCAGGCAGCTCCTATTTAAGTGATTTCTTGATTGAAACAGGTGTGGCAGTAATCAGGCCTGGGGGTGGCTACGGAAATTGAACTCAGGTGTGATACACCACAGTTAGGTTATTTTTTAACAAGGGGGCAATTACTTTTTCACACAGGGCCATGTAGGTTTGGATTTTTTTTCTCCCTAAATAATAAAAACCATCATTTAAAAACTGCATTTTGTGTTTACTTGTGTTATATTTGACTAATGGTTAAATGTGTTTGATGATCAGAAACATTTTGTGTGACAAACATGCAAAAGAATAAGAAATCAGGAAGGGGCAAATAGTTTTTCACACCACTGTAAATACATAAATCAAGGTAAATAACATTCGATCTAACTTTTATATAAGTAACATATGTTTTTTTTTTATATAAAGACCACCACAAAACATAATCACAAACAGGACATTGCACGATACCTTGGCAAGCTCTGTAAGCCGTATTTTTTCTTTGAAGGACAGATGTGTGGCAGATTCACTGACAGGAATCTGCCCGACCTGTTGCTGCATCTAAACAGCGCCATCTTTCGCCTTTACGCCTGGTGCAGCTGCGTTGTTCTTACATGTGAGTGGATGTTTCTTACGAGGAGGGCTTCTGTTCTCTTTCTCCGATGTAGAACCCGCATCCTCATCTCAGTTCACCTCTGCTATAGCATGGCTTTATTTGAAAACAGCAGTGTCAGATCGGGGGGAGCGTGAACGCAACAGAGAATAAAAAAAAAAAAAAAAAAGCTAACCTTTACAAGTATCATAAATTCACCCCAGCTGTTACAGACTCAAATCAAATGTATGTTTTTAATCTATAATAATAAGAATAAGAGCAGCCCACTTCTGAAAACAGAGGCATCTGGGATTGAACCAGTGATTACGAGTTAGCAGTTCTTACCGCTGCATCACCAAAGCGGTCATACTAATGGTGTGTCAATGTCACACCCAAACTGAAGCTGTTTTTCTTCGGTTATATTCTTGAATAAAAACGCGCTTGTTTTGTTATACTTCTATCTTTTGTGAAAGATTTAGTTGATATTTGGACTTCGGGCTTCACATATTATGCACTTCATGTGTACATTTTGTCAATTACTACTAAAACATGAAAAACATTTCTGTTTTAACAATGTGTTTACATAGATTGTTGTAGGCATGGAACACAAATGAAATGCATGTATTCTAAATAACGATGTTATTTATCGTTTACAATTCCAAGCAACTCGCACGCAGGTAAACAGACTTGAGCTGAGAGAACTTTCTGCCCTTTCTGCATTGGTGGCAGGATGGGATAGCAGGCTACTAGCTGCTTGTGCTGATCGACACATTTACAACACAAAAGACGCTGACAGAGAGGTGCAAAGGAATTTAAGGTGGGCCGGAATTATGAGTTTTTTCGTAGGCTTTGGTAATTCTAGTGTTAAAGAAGTGGCACGACTGTCACAGAGTCCTGGTCATGGCCACAGCGGTCCCCCAGACTGAGGTCACTATTGGGGACGATTTAACTGACACCCAGAAAGTGGAATTGCTATTGCTGATTGAAGGGAACTTGGACATCTTTTCGACAAGACCTGGCTGGATGACAATTGCAGAAGACAAGATTGTCACTCCACCTGGTGTAACTATACAGGTGCCCCATATCACCTACCAGAGGCAAAAAGGAAGGTGATATACAAGGAAGTCCAACAGATGCTCCAATTAGGCTTGTGCTTGTATATCCCTGTCCCTATACATAGAGGCAGGTTCGTGCCTTCCTCTGGCTCGTGGAGTATTACAGGCGGTTCATTCCAAATTTTGCACATTGGGCCGCCCCCTCTCACTGACTTGTCAAAGGGCAGAAAGTATCATAGTGTTGTCTGGACCGACAACATTCCCGGTTCTGTTCAATCCACACTTTTCGAAGGAATTTATTCTGCAAACAGATGCTGGCGCTTTCGGTTTAAAAGTGATGTTCTCAAAATATTTTGAGGGGGAAGAGCACCCCATCACGTTTCTCAGCAGAAAACTGCTACCTAGGTGGTGTAATTATTCGACAATTGAAAAGGAGTGGGCGGTGGAGGCCTTCTGTTACTATCTCTGGGGACGATGGTTTACCCTGGTGACTGACCATGCCCTGCTACAATGGCTGTACAAGCAGAAAGATATGAATGCCCTACTCACTCTATTAGTTTGCATGCTTTTGCATTTGATGTTTGCCACCATTGTAACGGCCAACCAGCCCTAACCCAGATCGGCAAGTACACTACCAAGACTAATGCCTTGGCTAACCTGAGGATTCTCAAGCTAATAAGCCATACTTCTTACAAGTAGTTCTTTATCACCCAAACAACGAAATAACAGGCACAACAAGTCAGCAATACTGTATTAAATGAACTGCAAATATATTGACAGTGGATAAATACACACACACACACACACACACGAGGGCCGACAAATACACAATACTATATATGTGCACACAATTCACCACTATCCCAAAGACACCAGTGAATGATTACATATAATTTAAATGAACACACAACTATACAATAATAATATTTACACAAACCCTCCCCTGCCCCTAAACAATAAATTAATAAACATGGAACACAAACACAGATTAATGATAAACGGCAGTTGAGTCCAATGCTAATAAAGTCCGTCAATAATTGAATATGGGCTGAAGTGATAATTTGCATCTTCCCGAAAATACAAAATGACATCACCGTGTAAGTCCTTGGTAATGGCTGCTAGGTATCCAAACCCCTGGGTTTCTCTGCACTGGTTGTCGTGATCCGGATACTGAAAAAAGCAAGCAGTGTTATTGCACAATGAACAGAAATGATGAGTTGGAAAATGAATGTGTAAAACAGCTCCTTTCTTCTCTCAATCTCCTTTCTCTCTCCTCGCCCCACTCGTTTAAAAACAATGTCCCAGATGCAATTGGTTGAGTAAACAGGAAATTCCCATTTCGGGGTTGCAGTCTCCCTTCATCGTCTTTCCCCGTTTGACTTACGGGGACAACATTGACTTAGACACACACACAATAGTAAACAGGACAACGAAAACAAAACACAACTCAATACAGACACACAAAAATAAAATACCTATTACTATGTAGCCCCGCTACACTGTCTCGGGTCTGCACACACCAATGCTGATGTTCTCTCCCACCTAGGCGAGCCCAGCTTGGACTGGTTAAGCAAAACCAGTATACGGTAAGTCTGTGTATTCCACTGTACACTCTAACCGACAGCAGAACTGACCATAAACATGGTGTTGGTGTGTGAGGCTTGCCGTCCGTCGCTCTCAGCTCTACTTGTGTTTGTTTTGTTTTTAATACTCATTGTAAATACCAGGTTTTTTTTTTTGCTGTTTTATGATCACCAAGCACTCTAACATTCGACGGATGAAATATGACCTCGGTGAAAAAAAACATCTGTCCCGCTACTTCTATCTGAAATACCTGCTCATCTCTAGCGCGCACCAGTGTGTCCGCCTCAGAGAAGACGCAGAAGATGCCGGATGCGGATGAAGCACAGCGGTTTGCTGGCGAGAATTATATTTCATCTGTCTTTGTTTTTGGGGATGAATTCCCCACTGCATTTTGGCCAAATATAGATCATATTGTCACCATGTTATTTCTTGGCAGTCTCTGGACCCTACATATACCTGGTTAGTACTTGTTGTTTGCTCGGCTGAGGAGAACCTGCTTTCATTCATCTCATCTTTGCAGAGGTGGGATAAATCCCTGCAAACTTAAACAGCTGTTTTGGGCACTCCCGGCAGTGACCAGCCCAGCTACAGCCAGGACAGCCTTAGTAAATGCTAGATCACTAACAAATAAGACGGTCATTCTTCATGGTTTTTTTTAACGTTCCGTAAATTTGATTCTTTTATGTGTGACTGAGACCTGGTTGAATGCTGGTGAATGCGTTTTTAGAACGTTTACTGCAGGACTGAACTTATTTGAACTCACCGAGGACTACTGGATGAGGAGAAGGAGTATCAATTGTTTTTAAGAAAAGTTTTAATTGTGAGAAATTGACATCAAACTTGTATTCAAACTTGAATATGTTTCAGATGGATCAAACTTATCCAGTTATGTGTCGTGATTACCATCCACCTAAATACAGTAAGGTTTTAAAAATTATTTTTCCAATTTCTTAGCTGGAATTATACAGCAATATGATAAAGTCCTAATTGTTGGGGATTTTGATATTCTTGTCTGTTGCCCTACTAAACCATTAAAGACTTTTTAAATCTTATGGACTCTTTAAAAAAAATCTTGTACAATCTGTGACTGGCTCTACCCAACAGCGTGGGCATACATTACATCTGGCTTTATCATGTCTGTTCAGCATTTCCTCGCTCCTCAAAACTTAGCATTTGTCTCCAATCCATACCTTTGTATACTGGGACTACATGAAGTGGCTGATGCTCTCCAGCTTGTACTTACCTTGACTTCTGAGGCGCTACAAGAATTCTCAGCATCAAAATCTAAGGAGGAGGCAAAAATCACAACAGTCATAGCTACAGCACAAATGTAATCTTAAAGACCTGTATTTGTTCAGACAAGGGCTTTTTTTTTTTTTTTTAAATTATTATATATTTTTTTTATTAAATCAACAGCAGCATAAATAAATAAATAAATGAAGGAAAACCTGAAGTATGGGAACATTAAAAACAATTACATCTATTGATAATTATTTGTTAGGAGTGGGGGTCTTGCAAATAAAACTACCCACAGGTAACTTCCTGTTCCACAGTTGAAGTCAGATGTTTCCATTTACTTTGGGTGAATTCTTTAAAACTCACTTTATAAGCCCTCCACAAATTTAATACTAAAACTATAAATCTGGCATATCGGTTAAGACATCTACTTTGTGCAGAGCACAAGTCATTTCCTCCAACAATGTTTACAGACTTCAGAGTATTTCAGATTTCCTATCTCAGATTTATTCAAACACTGAGGGTGTCTGCCTTTAATGAATCCAGTTTGGCCATATGTTATTACTGAAGGTAGCACTTTCTCAATCCTTCTAGTTTAAATCTTGGAAAGTATCTTAACATCATTATTGAGAAGTGAAATTGGTCTGTATGATGCAATTGTAGCAAGTGTTTATTTTTTCTTTAGAAAAAGTGTAATGAATGCTTAGATGAAGGTTTGGGGTACTATTGTATTTTCTCTAGCTTCAATGAATATCAGTCAGTCATTTTCCAGCTCGCTATATCCTAACACAGGATCACGGGAGTCTGCTGGAGCCAATCCCAGCCAGCACAGGGTGCAAGGCAGGAACAAACCCTCAGGCAGGGCACCAGCCCACTGCAGCACACACACACACACTAGGGACAACTTAGGATCACCAATGCACCTAACCTGCATGTTTTTGAACTGTGGGAGGAGACCCATGCAGACACGGGGAGAACATGCAAACTCTACATAGGGAGGACCCAGGAAGCGAACCCAGGCTACCACTGCGCCACCATGCCGCCCCGCTTCAGGAATGTTGTTATTAATAACGGAGCTAACTTAGTTAAATTTGCTTTTATAAAACTCAACTGGGCCTGCTGCTTTCCCACATTGGAGTGAGTATACAGCTTCCAGAACTTGCACATCGGTGGATCACTCTCTGGGCTCATCGGAGATGTGTGCTGACACGTTACTATGACCACTTCTGTTCCCTCCATAGTACCGAGAATATGTCCAGTGAGGACATTTGACTCCACTCCTTCTGGTCCCCCCCAACTATAAATCCTAAAGACTTAGAAGAGAAAGAATATATATACACACATACACTTCCCCAGAGTTCATGAAGCATGTAATATGATTTGAAGACAGGATTCTTCATGAATGAATGAAAAGGCGAGGCAGGCTTTCAAATAAAAGCACAGTCCCACTTGAACAGGATTCACATTTAAGTACTACTCTGAAATTCTTTAAGCGCCTGTTTCACAATATTTTAGAAAAACATTCACGTTTGGACATTTGGAGCATAAAACTGGATACCTGACATGTGGATTATGTGACAGGAGTATCGTGAGACTTTTTCAATTCACACTTCAATATTACTTATGGCTCTTCAACACTGGCCCCTTGTTGCCCCCATTGAAGCACCTTGTCGTCATTGTTCTCCATGAACACAACATTATTTTTTTCTCAGCCAACACTCAGAAAAGTACATGGAGTAAGTAACATAATAAAAAAATAATCATTTTTAAAGTGCAGTATATCTTTAAAACCAGATCAAAACTCACTTTAATTTTGTGTGCATTTATCACAAATTCCTGTTTAATATATTAAATATTCCAGTATATTCTTTTTTAATGAAGGTTCTTCAATAAGTGGTAGGCTAAGGTATTGTCTAGAGTTATTTCTTGCCGATCAACCTTGTGTTACATGCTCACCCCTCAGTACTCACCCTGGAAACCTCTACAGTGACAGGCTTCATCTTTCCATCGGCTTCACCCAATTTTCAACGACTGTGGCAGTTGCACAAAGGTGCGCCCTTGTGTTCCAACAGGACTTGGATTAGGCAGGAAAGCAACCGTTAACACCTCGCGGACTGGTATCATCAGTAAATACAAGGTTGTTTCAGTAAGATGAAGTAGAAAAAAATAAAAGTTTGTGATTAACCTGTATATGATTATTTTGTAGAGAAATCAGACATGTATCCCAAGGGGTTAAACAAATAAAATGAAACCTGAATTTGTTTTTTTTTAAATCAATGTCCTTACAGCAACATTTGCATCAGGTGGTTTACCTGGGGAAGGTACAGAACTTGCAGTCTTTTCTTTCCAGTGGCAAACTTAACAATGACATCAAGTTCAGCACTCTCATTTTCTTTTATACAGGACCTCGGTGATGTCATTCTTGTGGAAGATTACTGGTAAACATCATGGCCCAGAGAGTTATGTCGCTTACTAAAAGTAAGTGTTGCATTAGCAAAAATCGGTAAACTTGTCTGTGCTCCTGTTACTTGACAGTGAGACTACTCTGATCATTCATTAGAACAACTGAGATGAGAACAGGCCATTCAGCCCAACAAAGCTTGCCAGTCCTATCCACATAATTCTTCTAAAATAAGTTTTCAAAGTTCCTAAAATCCTACTCTTAATCACATGTAGCTAAATGCAGTGACATGCTGGATAAAAGGTCCCAATCAGTTATATATATTCTGATGAAAGCAAATGAGACAAAAACATGAGAAAGAAAAACTATTATATAGGTTGGCAATATTTTGGTTCCATTGGCCACGCTCTACAATACTGAGATCAAAGTTCTTTTGTACTCACGCACGTCTTTACACCTGCTAACCTAAAAATGATAGCCTAGCAAAACACACAGAAGCAGAGCTAGGACTGGCTACACCAGCACCAAGCTAGAAATGTCCCACTAATTCATGTCACGATGAGCACTTTTTCCTTGTCACTGATCTTTTCAATATCATTTGAGATACCCAAAAGAGAGTTTTGTGAGAAATCTATTAAGAAGAGTGTGAGTAAAACACTCACTGCTCATTATGAAGAAACAGGCCCAGGCTCTTGGGTAGATGAATGTAATTACTGGAGTACCAAACCATACAGTGGAGAGGCAGGCCATGGGGAGTTTAGATATTTCATAGACATATTCTGATACGGAGATGTTAGGTGCTTTAACCAAATGTGGGGAAGAACACCTGAACCAGGTGTCTTCCCACAAGCAGCAGTTTGAAACAAGTTTGGTTTCTAGTTCATAGGCTGCTACCTCACACCATGCCATTCCTTTCATCTTCTGTGTTTTGTGCTCCTG
Organism: Erpetoichthys calabaricus; assembly: GCF_900747795.2. NCBI lineage: Eukaryota > Metazoa > Chordata > Cladistia > Polypteriformes > Polypteridae > Erpetoichthys > Erpetoichthys calabaricus. Next base: position 347,584,187 of record NC_041394.2, on the reverse strand, counting down.
TCTGTAGTTTGTTTGTTCAAGTTACTTTATTGTTTTTGAGCATCTTCATGTATTTTTCTCCTAAATGTTTGTAAACTCACCACATGACAAACTGAGGCACAATCAGGGAACCCCCATTTTATCTTCTTTAGAACTGTTTCAGATTGTCTTGTAGTAGTCTGTTCTGTATGTTTTCTTTGTGTTTACACGGTAAGTCTTCATGTATTAATGTGCAATTCTCCCATTTCACACATTTCATACAGCTGTGATTAAGGTCATCCATCTGAATATTTTGTTCTACAGTTCATTCTATTGAAGACTGAGTCCAACTTTGTTGAAGATTCATTGCTTTTACTTTCTTCAGTTTTGTTATATTAGAGGAGATGAATTTTACAGAATAATAGCGGACCTCATGTATGGTTGTAAAGTCCATCATACTGTATACTGCTGGCTTTGCTTTCGCTCAGTTATGGCCTTTTCCACCTTACCTGTAGTATTCAGTCCAGTACAGTTTTTTTATTATTGTTGACCACCTCTCTCTTCTTATTGATTTCTGCATATTTGTCCACTGATTCATTCTGGTATCTCTTCTCAAATTTCTTGGATGACTTTGTCCTTCCATGAAATGCGTCACTACAGCTTTTGATACGTTCTCTTAAGTTGGTTGACTCTTTTTCCTATGTGAATAAATCTAATTTTTTTCTTTGTGAACCACAGGATTGACTTTCCCTTGTGATTTTTGGGCAGTTTCTGTTGAACGAAAACTTTGTTGTTACTTTCAATCTGCTGTACCTCCATCTCTTCCTTTACTTTTAACTTACTGTTAGCATTTCAATGTTTGAGAATCGGTTACTTTTGAGGACATTCCACTTCTGGCTAATACTTCTCCAGTTACTTCTGTTCACACTTGAGTATTTCTTTCTGATTTTTCAAATATGTACAATGTCACCTTTATATCCAATGTTGTTGTGATACTTTTATGTTAGCATAAATGTTTTTTTCCCTGTACTATTTCTTCTTTTGCTATTTGTTCCAAGAATCTAAAGTTCTCTTCAATTTGTTTTTTTCCTCAAGTAGTCCACTGAAACATAAATTTGCATCAGCTTTCTCATCTAATTTGGAAATTTAAATAATATTTTGGATTTGGCACAAGCCCTCCCAGGATACTACTCAGTTGAGAACTCAGGACCAGTTGTGTAGAAGTTGCGATTCATGGTCTCCTCTTTATCTTCAGTTGATCACTTGACTCTATTTAGTACGCTTGTGTGGTTTTGTCTGTTCCTTTGTGGTGTGGCAATTGTGATTTCTATTATGGCTCTGAAGATTGGTCTTTTTCAAATTCTTCAAATTTTCTTGGTGTGCTCACTATCAACACAGGAATGATGACCACCCTTTAGTCCGGGTAGTGTAGGCATAAGGTGTTTTTTTTTGTGTGTGTTTTTTAAACTTCCTTAATTTTGCAGTGAGGGTTCAGCATCACACCCGTATTGTTATTACTAACACTTCTTTCTACAACTCATATGGAGTTATGGTAATTGGTAGGATGTCAAGATGGGACTGAAGGTTTCTGTTTATTGGTCCTGTTTATCCCAGCAGAACAATGTCTTTTTTTTTTTTTAAACCCACATTTAGCATATCTCAGATTGTATTGCCAACTACTTCAGTTTTTTTGCTTCTGTTATCAGAGCTGAGTAATCATTAGGCACTGATACCTCTATGATCCACGCCTTATATGTCTGTTTTTCCTTAACAACTGTTGTTGTTCTGCGCTGCAGTCTGCTGGGGAAGCAGCTTGAGCGCAAAAGAAGCACAATAACTGAAGAAACATATCAGGAAAGCATGCTCCATCACAGGGCTAACCCTGGACACACTGGAAACCGTTGTTGAAAATAGGATGATGGAAAAATGAATGCCATCATGAAAATTCCCTTCCAGGAGGCTCCCATTTGGAGCACTTTTAGCCATGGGCTCATTCCACCACAGTGTCCTAAGAAATGCTTCTGGAGGGTTTTCCTGCCTTCTGCTGTTAAGCAATTCAAAACTTCCTACTGATGTGCTGGTGCGGATATTTCAAAATTAACAAGATACGCTTACTTTTATTTTTTTTGATTTAATGATTGGTTGTATTATTTGTTGTGTGAGTCTATATCCTTGTTTATGTTTCTGCTGCTGTAAGAACCCGAATATCCCCTTGGGATTAATAAAGGTTATCTAATGTAACCCAATATCTGGTTTACTGTGCATCTGTTTTTCTATGAACTGGTATCGGTGTGTCCCAAGTGACTAACACCTCCTCCTCCTCCATTGTACGGTCTTTACTGTAGTCCCAGTGTCTCTCTCTTGCTGTTAAATTATAATTTGTTTTACAGAGTTTCCAGTGGATTAGCCGGCCACTTTGTTGCATCTTTAAGTGTATAATTCTTCAGCCATCAGTACCTTGCACTCAGCAACAAGATGCGTGACTATTTCTAGCTCTATTTCTATCACTTATCAATTATTCTATTGATGTCCCAAAACAACTATTTCTCAATCTGCTGTGTCTCTCTCGTGTGAATTCGTTGGTCTCACAGAAGAGTGCTTTGATGTGAAAACTGCATGTCAAATTCAGAAGAACAATAAGGTGTCTCTCCTGTGTGAATTCTTTGTTGGCTGTGAAGATTGTTATTTTGCAAAACGAACTTGCCACTTTCAGAACAGCAATAAGGCTTCTCTCCTGTGTGAATTGTTCGGTGGCCCTGTAGATGGGGCTTTTCTGAAAAGCACTTGTCACATTCAGAACAGCGATAAGCCTTTTCTCCTGTGTGAACTCTTTCAAGGCATTGAAGATTCTTCTTTTGCGAAAACCACTTGCCACATTCAACACAGCAATAAGGCTTTTCTCCTGTGTGAATTCTTTGGTGGCTCTGAAGATACCTCTTTTGCGAAAACCACTTGCCACATTCAACACAGCAATAAGGCTTCTCTCCTGTGTGAATTTTTTGGTGCTGCTGAAGATGGTTCTTTATAAAAAACTGCTTGCCACATTCAAAACAGCAATAAGGCTTTTCTCCCGTGTGAATTCGTTGGTGGCTCTGAAGATAGGACTCTTTCGAAAACTGCTTGCCACATTCAAAACAGCAATAAGGCTTTTCTCCCATGTGAATTCGTTGGTGGCTCTGAAGATAACTCTTTTGCGAAAACAACTTGCCACATTCAGAACAGCAATAAGGCTTCTCTCCTGTGTGAATTTTTTGGTGTCTCACAAGACTGCACTTCAGCAAAAACTGCTTGCCACATTCAGAACAGCAATAAGACTTCTCTTGTGTGTGAGTTCTTTGGTGGAGCTGAAGATTCCTTTTTTGTGAAAAATTCTTGCCACATTCAGAACAGAAATGTGGTCTTTCTCCTGTGTGAATTCTTTGGTGGACCTGAAGAATCCTTTTTTGCGAAAACCACTTGCCACATTCAGAACAGCAATAAGGCTTCTCTCCTGTGTGAATAATCTGGTGTCTCTGAAGACTGCTTTTATACAAAAACTGCTTGCCACACTCAGAACAGCAATAAAGCTTTTCTCCTGTGTGAATTTTTTGGTGGCTCTGAAGATAGAACTCTTGTGAAAACCGCTTGCCACATTCAAAACAGCAATAAGGCTTTTCTCCTGTGTGAATTCTTTCATGGCTCTGAAGATACCACTTTTGCGAAAACCACTTGCCACATTCAGAACAGCAATAAGGCTTCTCTCCTGTGTGAATTCGTTGGTGTCTCTGAAGACTGCTCCTCTGCAAAAACTGCTTGCCACATTTAGAACAGGAATAAGGTTTCTCTTGTGTGTGAATTCTTTGGTGGATCTGAAGATTCTTTTTTTGTGAAAAATTCTTGCCACATTCAGAACAGCAATGGTGTTTCTCTCCTGTGTGAATTCTCTCATGGCTCTGAAGATACCACTTTTGTGAAAACCTCTTGCCACATTCAAGACAGCAATGAGGCTTCTCTCCTGTGTGAATTCTTGTGTGCCTTGAAAGGACGCTCTTGCTTGATAATTGTTTGCCACATTCAGAACAGCGGTAAGGTTTGTATCCTATATAAAGGGGAAAAGAAAAAAAATATTAACATGGAAGTGGACGGAGAATAAGCTTTTATTTATTTTTCACATTAAGTCACAACCAGAACATTTGGCCTCAGAGTAGACAACACAACCACAGTTAATCAATGACTACTGGCTCAAGGTATTCTGGTATCAGGTATGCTCATGACAAACATTCTGATCAAACATGAATTTCTTATAGACCAACCATGACCACAACAGAAGTCCAATAGCAATTCACTAGTTGAGAGGAACAACCTGCATGGTTTGAGCACAATCTCTCTATATATGTCAGGTGTTCCCCACTAACTTTGTACTCTTCATATGCTTTTGTATTATTAGAAAAGAATTTATGAAAATGGAAACATACTGAAATGTCTTTGTTTTCAGTAGTTTATGCAACAATGATTTTATAAAGTTGAAAGCTTTATTTCCAGTACAGTCATCCCTCACCTATCGCAGGGGTTACGTTCCAGAGCCCCCCGCGATAGGTGAAAATCTGCGAAGTAGCGACCTATATTTATTTTATTATTTATACATATTTTAAGGCTTTATAAACCCTTCCCACACTCTTATAAACCTTTCTCACTCTCTTGTTAACCTTTCCCACACTCTTATAAACACTTTATATGCTCTTAAACACTTTCTACATTCTTAAACACCGCAGACCAACACTGCACGCAGCGATCAGACGTCGATGTGTCTGCACTCGCTTTGTGAAGGGGGGCAGCTGAACTCACACTGAGCAGAAATGGACTTTGTGCTGCTTCTGCCAAAATGCCTGCTTGTCGCTCTGCGCGTTCGGAAGGAGGAGGAGGAGTGGGGGTGTGTGAGGGCTGAACGCACGCTCGCTCAAACCGCCCCCCCCCCCCAACCCCAAGGTGCAGTATGCTCCTGCCACTTCGCATTGTCAAGGGGGTGGGGAGCTGAATGAACGCTAAGGAGAAGTGAACTTTGTGCTGGCTTTGTGCTGTTTGTTGCTCTGTGTGTCAATAATTTAAAAGCCTGTACATCACCTACTTTCCTGTCTCACTGTCTTGTTTTGCGTGAAGTTAAAATGTTTTATAATAGTGAGATGTTACTCATATCCTTAGCCCGACATCCACATATCATATGTGTTAACAAAGTGTGTTTTATAAGCTTACATGTGTTTAAAGCATGTGGGATGGGTATTTTAAGGCTTAAACTATAAAAATGTTTATTTATATGGTCTTTCTATATGGCGGATTTTCTCCTGTTGCTGATGGGTCTGGAACATAACTTCCGCGATAGGCGGGCAATCACTTGCATTTAAAAACCCGCGAAGTCGTGAATCTGCGAAAAGTGAACCGTAAAGTAGCGAGGGATTACTGTATTCATTTTAAGAAGTATATGTTCTATTTTCCAATTACTGCAAAGACAATTTCAGTGAATTTCATTTCATTTTATATTTATATAGCACATTTAAAAGATGACAAGTGTTGACCAAAGTGTTGCACAATGAAATCTACTGAAACAAAAACTTTTAAACAAAATAAAGTAATTGAATTTCACATTTTAAGAGGAATAAAATAAATTAAGGCGGAAACAGAAAGAACCACAATCAACTGACAGCAAAACAAAACAGAGAGCAGCATACACAGTTGTTAAAGAGCTACTATGAGTACATAGTCATGAAAATAAGTCATAAGCCTGAGAAAATAAATAGGTTTTTAAATTTAACTTAAAAATATCTTCTGTGGGGGATGATTTAATAAAAATTGGAAGGCTATTCCAAAGTCAGGACATCTACAGAAAGGCCCAGTCCCCTTTAAACCTTAAACGAGAGCGTGGAACAGTTAAAACAACTGCACAGTGAATTTAATGCATGTATATATTAAGATAAGCAGTTCATGATTATTATATAATTTTAAATAAACTCATTGTAAAAATTTTGTCATCTGTTAACTACATTTAGTAGAAACCTCCCTTCCTGTCACACATGACATTAAAACCTTTGGGGGGACTTCAACAATTTAACTTAGAAAGTTGTCATAGTTCCTTCCAATCAGTTTGTGTCTTGTTCCACTCAAACAACCGGCTCTATTCAAATGTTAAAGATGCCTTTAAATGTAAACTACTGGCATCTCTAGGCAGATATTATCACAACCCGATTCATCTTATTCCAGGCTACAAACCAATTATTAGACAGCAACATGTTACCACCAGGGTAGTGAGGAACCTGGAGTCTGAAATGGCTCTGAATGACTACTTCCAAATGACAGAGAGCAGTACGTGAGACTCAAATACAGGAACAGTCCTGTATCTCTTCACGTCTGAAAAAAAAATAATATTTTCTCTTCACTTCTGAATAAAAAAAATATATATAACAGCAGGTCAGGTCACTTAAAGAAATTCTGAGATGATTAAGAGGATGGAGTTAGATAACTTTGTTTCTTGGGGTTAGACAATTGTCTGCATTTTAATATCAGGAAAACCAAGGAAGTGCTTATTGACTTTTGCTTCACCAAAGAGCATCTACGTTCAGTCGTTGTTCAGGAAGTGGATGTACAGATGGTGCACTTCTATAAGTACTTGGGGGTCCACATCAATGACAGGTTGGACTGAACTTGAAAACTGAGACAAAAAGGGCAGAGCAGGCACTTTTCTCATAGGACTGTTACTTTAACGTGACAAGTAACATCCTTCACATCTTCTGTAACTCTGTGACAGCCAGTGTGTTTTCAATGTTGTTGTAAGCTGGGCTGGCAACATCACTTCAACAGAAGCCCACTGAATTAACAAGTCGATTAAAAAGGCAGGCTTAGTTATGGGACATACACTGGACCCCATGGATATCACAGTGGAGAACTAAAATAAAACAGTGCAATTATGAACAGTGCTGCACATTCTCTCTCTGTCACACCAACACTGAGCACTTTCAGCCGACATATTTTTCAGCAGATGTGTGTCAAGATAACATTATGGGACTCCTATATACCAAAAGTAATATGTCTGCATAATGCCTCACTGGGACTGGGACTGCCAAGGCAGAGACTTTCTTTTAAATTTTCTTTCATTTTTCAGTCATTCTGGTCTGTGTTCAGACCATAGTGTGTGTGTGTTTGTGTGCACATTTACTTATCTAGTCATGTATGCATGTATTTAATTATTTTAAGTGCACTGTAAAAAGCCAAATTTCCCAATGGGGACAAATAAAGTCCTAAAATACATTAAAGGGAAGCTAGTTTTTCACTCAAACCATCACTACACTGCCTGACAGGTTCTTGGACTCTCTCAGGTTTCAAAACGCTGACTTTAAAACTTGAAACCACCCATTATTCTTTAAGGGGGTTAAGACAAGCCCCCATTTTACCCTGCATGAATTCCAAACAGTTTATCACATGTAATCTACATTGGGGTGTGGTGTCGATAGCATTGCCCTTCACCCCTACACGGATACATAATAAATGTCTAACTTAATAAAATGTCAAAGACACACTCAGTAAAACTGTCCATAAAAATCAAACCAACATCTCACCTGTTACTTGGTCTGTTGTGCGGTGGTCAGCATCGCAGTTTACTGCTATTGGCTAAGCCCCTCTGAACATGACCTGCACCAAAGTGCTTTAAAATAAAATGTTCTAAAGTCTGAATGTTGGGGAGCCTTTGTGGGAAGCTTTTTGCCGACTCATTTCAGAGATTCATTCACTGTGTAGTTTATATGGCACAGACATTTGTAACACCACACTTGGCTCGTTATTCACATGTTTTCTGAGAGGAAATATTTATTTATTTGTTTATTTTTAGATATCCTGCTGGGCTGTACGCACAGTAAACGTCCTATGGGCTCATGTTATGGAAATTACTTCATTAAGATTGGACAATTGAATTTTTCTATTGAAACAATAGTTTTAAAATACTGCTGTTTAAACAAACAGATATGGCAACAGTATCATTTTATCTCATTCCTTAAAATGTATGAAAAAGTTCAAACAGAAAATAATCACAAGTCATGAGCCAGTAATTTGACTGAAATGGGATTTGCAGGATAACTTACAGCTTCTATTTAGTGAACTTGTATTTTTGAGATTATGAAATCCCAAGTGAAAGGAATTTTAGCATCAGTTTCACAAAATAATATTTGTGATGTTTCTTTATCTCCAAAAAGCACAGTTTCCCCAAATCCTTGCTGAGGCAGAACAAATTTTTTTCCATTACTACATCATGACTGTCAAATCTTTTCCACTGGGTCAATTTTAATTTTATGTTTTTGAATTGAGAGGATAGATCAGCATTACTCTGTGAATTACTAACAAAACGACATCTGAATGGCCACAGTGGGAGCCACCAGAAGGCAGGGTGCTGTTGTGTCAAATTTCCCACTGTGAAGCTTGTATTTCCAACATTTCCTCAAGAAAATGAAGACAGCGTAAGAGATGCTGACTGGCCTTATGGGTTTGTCTTCAGCCCTCTTAAAATTAAAGAGCCCATGACTGTCATCATCCTGTGTCAGCTTTACAACAAAAAGAAGCAAGGCCACCCTTCCTTAGCTACAGGAAGTCACGGATTTGTGATACAAGAGAGGCTTAAATCATGGAAAGCCCTCCAACACACCAATCTCCAGTTACACATTTAGTTAGTCCAGGCTACAAGGCATTTCAAAAAGTTAATCGAGAAGGTTGGTTGTAACACAGGTGAGGAGGCAAAAACGGCCAAGACTTTACATGCATATCATTACTGATACAACTTAACATTTAGACTTTAAGGCCTTTCAAAGGTTACACTGACTGGTGTGGATAATGCTGGGTAACCCTGCTAGTAAACTATAACATGCAAGAACTGAAAGAGGAAAATAAATAACACCTATATTTAGACTGTTTTCTTATATTCACCAAACAGAATTGAAAAATAAGACATAGGTTCTTTACTAAAATAGAAATTAGATAGGCTTTCTTCTTTCCTGATTATCTCTCTAACAATTGTGCTTGAGTGTTTTTGTGACATTCTTGAAGATCAGAGCACATTGTTAGGAGGAATTCACACAGAAATCCAGGAATTTCTGAAGGGCTCACAAACTTTTTCTTACTTTAGAACAATTTAGACGAGAATAGGCCATTCAGTTCAACAAAGCATGCCGGTCCTATTTTCTAATTCTTCTAAAATAACATCAAGTCAAGTTTAAAAAGTTCCTAAAGTCCTACTGTCTACCATGTGACTCTGTCACTTATGCCATGGGTCTGTAGTTCTCCATGTAAAGAAAAACTTCCTAATGCTTGTGTGAAATGTACCCTTAAGTTTCCAACTGTGTCTTCATGTTCTTGATGAGCTAATTTTAAAGTCACCGTCTTGATCCACTGGACTAATTCCATTCATAACTTTAAACACTTCAGTCATGTCTCTCTGCAATTTTCTTCTGCTTAAACTAAAAATGCTCAGCTCTTTTAATCTTTTCTCATAATTAATTCCCTGTAGCCCTGGAATCAGCTTAGTCGCTCTTCTCTGGACCTTTTCTAGTGCTGCTAAGTCCTTTTTGTAGGCTGCAGACCAAAACTGCACACAGGACTCCAGATTAGGCCTTACCAGTGTGTTATAAAGCTAAAGCATAAATTCCATGCAATTCAGTTCTATTTTTGTACAGCACTCTTTATCAAGTTCAGGCTTACAGTGACTGCACAAATGTACAACTGCAATGCCAAAACAGAAAGTTACTAAACTTTACAACATAGAAGTACATTAAACACTCTGTAAAACATTTCAATTTCAATCAATTTCTAAGTTTTTACATTAATTTCTGACTTACTTTGCATAAACGTCTTTGAAGATGATGGCCCATCGTCTTGAATTATAAAAGATGAAATTTCCTCAGTCCTCTTTGTGTCAGAATGTAATGTTTCAGAGCAAACATTGATAAAAGGCTCTGGTGATGAACAACGTCTGCTTTGAGAAGAGTCAAAGTCAGTCTTCACTCCATCTTGACACCCATAATGAAGTCTGTCTTCCTTGACACACTCCATTCTTTTATTTTTGTTCACCTCTGTGCCGACAGACTCTTCAGGCTCTTCTTTAATGCCCACTGACCCCAGTTCACAGTCCTCTTCCCTAATGTCCAGACTTTCCTGTTCAGGGTGGACACACTCCCATTCACAGTCCTCCAGCTTAATATTTGTGGTCCTTTTCTCCATGATATTGGAGTCAGCCTTACATTCCTCCTTTCTCACATCCATCAAGGTGTTACAGTAAAAGGCAGTTTTTTTCACTCTCTCTGTGGAAAGAAGAGGATTGGATTCTAACAAAACTGCAGGCTTCACATCTAAAGACATTTGCACTGAATTTTACAACATCCTTTCCGATAAGGTTATATAAACTAAGACAGTAAACAGCATGTTCACTGCAAGTCATTATTCTTCACATAAAATTAGCAGGTGTAAAACAAACTTGGGAGTGGGCTGAGGGCTTAACCTGGAAGAAGATGACCATCTTGCACAGCTGGGGCTCAGCAGTTTTCATTACTTGGATTAGACAGGTTTGCTAGCTTTGGTTGGTGTGTAATTTTTGTTGCTGGCCTTAGATTTTCGGTTGTAAGTTAGACAAACACCACTGCCTAATGACTGTGTAATACCAATAAAAAAAAAAGTCAATTTTTAATCTGCTTTGTTTTGTTGAATGGTGGACTTCACCTTTGCACAAGTAAACAGCTCTTTGACCCGACATTCTTGGACATCCTCAAATTCTGGAAAGACCACTAAAAGTGTTTAAAGGTAAAAGCGCTGTTAGGATGGCAAGCAAATTTGCTTAACATAATGTACTTTAAGTTAAACTAATTAACTGATTTTCAGTAGCAACTTACTTGAAATAAAGCACAGCTATCCTTTAATATGTCAATTTAAGATGTTCCAGAAAACATCTGATAATAAACTTTCAGATACAGGAAACTTCCATTATAGTATTTTCAATACTATGATAATATAAGAAGAAGAAGAATGCATTCCCAGCTCATCCAAACTCCCTCAACATCAATAAAATCGCTTTAGTCACTTACATCAGTCCACCAGTGATTTCTTCCCAATGTAATTATTTAACACTTAATAGACTCATTAGCGTGTCTGCCTGTGTGCAGTAAACAAGGACTTTGAACACTGCTATATGGTACTGGATAACAATTGTTTTCCTTCTACATGGGAATGAATGCACATCAAATACACAATTTACAAACTTCATGCATGCAAGTAACGTAGCAAAATAAACAAAATACACCAATAATTAAAAAGCAAATGCACATCACCTTTACGGGATGGCATCTCTAGCTGTCAGTGTTTAAACTGGACTCGTGGTTCATTTAAACAGCTTTGCTGGTGGGCACTTGGCTAGTTATCAGATGCAACTCCAGAAGAGCGAGTTTTCAATTTGGACAATATATTTTGGCTATTAAACTGTCAAGAGCCATAAAAGCACATTTACAAACAGAAAAATTACAATAGCTTGGGATAACTACAGAAGTAAAGGAGGGTGTATGGTGTGACAGTCTACCAGTCTTTATTGTAAATACACTCATCAACAGCACACACTATCTATAGATAGACAGATAGACAGATAGACAGATAGACAGATAGACAGATAGATAGACTATTAATCCCAAGGGGAAATTCACATACTCCAGCAGCGGCATACTGATAAAGAAAATATTAAATTAAAGAGTCATAACAATGCAGGTATACAGACAGACAATAACTTTGAATAATATTAATGTTTACCCCCCTGGGTGAAATTGAAGAGTCACATAGTAACTTAATAGAAATTACAAAAAGAAAAAGAAAAAAAGAACCGATCACTACACCAGAATCAAAGTAGCCACTGTAAAAAATACAATGGCAGCAGATATCAGAGCTGGACTTTTACTAGGGCTGAGCTGATGAGAACCAAAGTTATTATAGTTTTCATTGTGTATTTTTAGTTTAAATTAGTTTTTATTTCACAAAGACACTTCTATTTTATTTTTATATCTATTAGTTTCAGTTTTAGTTTCACTGATTATGGCATGGAGCTCCTAAGGAGTTTAGTTTTGTGTCACAATCAGACAGACCTATACATTTAACCAATTTGGATAGGAGTTTAAAATTTGCGGAATAATGATGTTAAGATACTCTCAAAAATTCTAGCTAGAAGGATGGAGAAAGTGCTTCCCTCGGTAATATCACAGGATCAAACTGGATTTATTAAAGGCCGATATCTATCTTCAAATCTCCGACACTTGTTTAATGTTATATATTCACCAGCAAAATCAAACACCCCACAGATATTACTATCATTAGACGCAGAAAAAGCATTTGATATAATTGAATGGAACTACCTTTTCACTGCATTGGAGAAATTTGGGTTTGGCCAAATATTTGTGCATGGATCAAACTACTGTATACCAATCCAGAAGCCTCAATTTGTATTAATAACATTTGCTCAGACTACTTTAAGCTAGAACGTGGTACCAGACAAGGATGTCCCTTATCACCATTGCTGTTTGCTGGCGGTTCCGCAAAGCATAGAATTATTCAACTAAAAATTATATATCAAGCCCATCTGTCTCGTTTAAAACTGTCCAAAATGTTTCCTGGGTAAGATCCAACCTGCGAACACTGCAACCAAGCTCCTGCCTCACTGGCTCACATGTTCTGGGCCTGCACCAAACTAACATCATTTTGGACCAAAATTTTTAAGTGCCTTTCAGACAGCCTTGGAGTCACAATCCCTCCTAACCTTACATTAACAGCTGTGTTCGGTGTTATTCCAGACGAACTTGAAGTGGAGAAGGACAAGCAAACGGTGATTGCATTCACTACACTCTTGGCACGCAGACTGATTCTGTTAAATTGGAAGAATCCTAACTCTCCTCTGATAAGTCAGTGGGAAACCGATGTTTTATATTATTTAAAATTGGAAAAAATCAAATTCTCAGTTAGAGGATCTGTACAGAATTTTTTCAAAACCTGGCAGGATCTAATCAATATTATTTTAGAATAAGAGAAATAACTATTACCGCATTTAATTCCCTTCTCCATTTTTTTTTTTATTTACCTATATTATTTATTTCTCCCTTTCTTTTATTTATTGTTGCCTTATTAAAAAAGCCCTAAGCAATTCTCCTTTGGCTTAGCTCTCCTTCTCAGGGGTGGGGTTTGATTTGTCTTCAATTTTGTTAGGTTATAAATTGATCTATATGTATGGAATGATTACAATAAAAATGAATAATAAAAAAAAATATTTGCGGAAGCTTGCTACACTACATGGTTTACTATCTGGTTTTGTTTTTGTCCAATAAAAACAAGCATAATCAAAACCAGATACTGAATATGAACAATTTTAAACAATTTAACCATTTTAAAAATATTTTCTATGTCATTTGAGCTGCACAACTATGCACTGACAGTTGTCACTTTTTATCTTTTCCTTTTACTGCCAGAATGGGCCAATTTGTAATGAAATTTAGGTGAAGTTTAAGGTTTGAGGGTTTTTTTATTCAAAATGTCTACAGCACACAACATATCCTGCTCCAAGAAAATGTGCTTATAATGAATGCCTTCAATACTGCATTCAAAAATCTCCCTAACTGGGCTTTGCTTTTTTCTACCACCCATATTGATCTTTGATCTCAGGCAGATATAATTTATAGACAGAATTTTGCCACTAGTAGGCCTGAAAAGATATCAAAAATAAGAAAACAGAATCTACTGTGTTCTGACAGATGTGACCATGAAAATCACGGGGGCTTAGGAAGGACAGGACTCTTAGCCTTGAATCAGTGTGCAGACCCCACCAAGCTGTATTGAGGGAAACAAAGAAAGACAAGCATGTGGTGTCAAGGTTAGGGGTAGTGAGACTTGCATAGCCAAGGGATTAGCAAATCCCTGATACGCAGGTTGCAGTTGGTCCAGAATGCTGCCGCTCACTTTCTGGTCGGGGCAAGAAAGTCTGATTTTGTTTCTCCAATATTAGCATCTTTACACTGGCTACCCGTCAGTTTTCTAATTGATTTTAAAATCTTGTTGCTAGTTTTTAAATCTTTACATGGTCTTGCTGCTGCCTATTTACCTGAATTGTGTGCTTTACAGCAGTAATCTAGAGTGCTTAGATCTTCTGGTTACTTATCTCTTGTTGTCCCTCATACTAAGTGTAAAACTAAGGGGGACAGGGCTTTTACAGCTGCTGCTCCTCGCCTGTGGAACTCTTCACCTCATTACATAAAGGAGTGGTCTACAACTGAACTGTTCAAAACAAGATTAAAGACTCATTTCTATTCACTTGCTTTCCGTGACCTTCAGTAATACTGATTTAGAAGTAAGATTACATAATCACAATGATGAAACTATTTATTATTTACTTTATGTTCATTCATTTTATTTCTATTTATGTTGGTTTTTTTTTCTTCTTCTTTTATTGTAAAGCACTTTGGCCACAGCATTCCTATGCTGTTTTAAATATGCTATATAAATAAATTGACACTGACAATGTATAAGAACAGTAAACCCTTAACAGGCAGAGTAATAGCAGGTAATAGGTGTAGGGACGGGCACAAAATTACAGACAGCATCTGAGATTAAGAACAATATATACATTATCTAAATCTGTTTATCCAGAGCAGGAACGCCGGAAACAAGGAGCCTACCCCAGCATGTCTGGATGCAAGGCAAGAAAAATCCCTGGTATGCAAAATGTATGATATGGCTAATGTTAGGAACAAAAAGAATATGATACTTCAACTATCTATTTTGAGAGAGAGACAAACATTGAAAAAAGAGGGACAAATATTTTAAAGTATAATTCTGCTACTAGATTATTTTCACAAGATCAGGTATTTTGAGCTGTGAATATGAAAAGATAATTTAATAAATATACAATACAAAAAAACACATTAGTATGTTTAGTTTTTCATCACTTGGCAGACTCTCTTTGTCTACCTACCTGTAGTTCAGTAGAGACGTTGCCAAATCAAGGAATTTTGCAAAGTTTGTATCGCTTTGTTGTCAGTGCTGTTTTATTTTCAAAAATCTGGAGTTGTCTCCCCTCGACTTTCTTGTATACTCAGATATGGGGATGGATATTTGAGAAGTTAACTGCAAGACAATTTTTATATTATGTACATTAAAGAACCATCAACAACAAATCAAATCAATATATTGAACAATTTTACAAAAGTACAGTTGAATAAATTTGACTATGCAGCTGCATGAATTAAAAAATATATATACAGTACTGTGCAAAAGTTTTAGGCAGGTGTGAAAAAATGCTGTAAACAAAGAATGCTTTCAGAAATATAAATAATGATTGTTTATTGTTATCAATTTACAAAATGCAAAGTGAGCGAACAAAAGAAAAATCTAAATCAAATCAATATTTGGTGTTACTACCTTTTGCCTTCAAACCAGCATCAATTCTTATAGGTACAAAGTCAGGGATTTTGTAGGATTCTAGTCAGGTGTCTGATCAACCAATTATACCAAACAGGTGCTAATGATTACCAATGTCACACGTAGGTTGAAACACAGTCATTAACTGAAACAGAAACAGCTGTGTAGGAGGCTTAAAACTGGGTGAGGAACAGCCAAACTCTGCTACCAAGGTGAGGTTGTGGAAGACCAGGCAAGATTGAGCACAGCAACAAGACACAAGGTAGTTCTACTGCATCAGCAAGTCTCTCCCAGACAAAGATTTCAAAGCAGACTGGGGTTTCAAGATGTGCTGTTCAAGCTTTTTTGAAGAAGCACAATGAAACGGGCAACGTTGAGGATGGTTGACGCAGTGGTCGGCCAAGGAAACTTAGTGCAGCAGATGAAAGACACATCAAGCTTATTACCCTTCGAAATAGGAAGATGTCCAGCAGTGCCATCAGCTCAGAACTGGCAGAAACCAGTGGGACCCAGGTACACCCATCTACTGTCCGGAGAAGTCTGGCCAGAAGTGGTCTTCATGGAAGAGTTGCAGCCAAAAAGCCATACCTGGAAACAAGGCCAAGCGACTCAAGTATGCATGAAAACATAAGAACTGGGGTGCAGAAAAATGGCAGCAGGTGCTCTGGACTGATGAATCAAAATTTGAAATATTTGGCTGTAGCAGAAGGCAGTTTGTTCGTCGAAGGGCTGGAGAGCAGTACAATAATGAGTGTCTGCAGGCAACAGTGAAGCATGGTGGAGGTTCCTTGAACGTTTGGGGCTGCATTTCTACAAATGGAGTTGAGAAATTTGGTCAGGATTAATGGTGTTCTCAATGCTGAGAAATACAGGCAGATACTTATCCATCATGCAATACCATCAGGGAGGCGTATGATTGGCCCCAAATTTATTCTGCAGCAGGACAACGACCCCAAACATAAAGCCAAAGTCATTAAGAACTATCTTCAGCGTAAAGAAGAAAATAAGTCCTGGAAGTGATGGTATGGCCCCCACAGAGCCCTGATCTCAACATCATCGAGTGTGTCTGGGATTACATGAAGAGACAGAAGGATGTGAGGAAGCCTACATCCACAGAAGATCTGTGGTTAGTTCTCCAAGATGTCTGAAACAACCTACCAGCCGAGTTCCTTCAAAAACTGTGTGCAAGTGTACCTAGAAGAATTGATGCTGTTTTGAAGGCAAAGGGTGGTCACACCAAATATTGATTTGATTTAGATTTCTCTTTTGTTCATTCACTGCATTTTGTTGATTGATGAAAATAAATGATTAACACTTCCATTTTTGAAAGCATTCTTTGTTTACAGCATTTTTTCACACCTGCCTAAAACTTTTGCACAGTACTGTATATTGAGTATGTGTTCAGGTAAAATACCAATTCTGGTTGATGGATTTGACCCAAAAGTTAATACAGATCTACAATTCTGGTGTAACAACCACATGCTGAATTTCATCCATCTATATTATTACATTTTTGAGTAATCATGTTTACAAACACACACAGACACACACACACACACACACACACACACACACAGATAATTCTGAAAAACTATTTTCGGACTCGGGGAGGTCTAAAACGTCAAGATTCACCAAACTCTTGAGGTCAGATTTTTTCATGATTACTATACTTCAGGGGTCAGGGAACTTTTTTACCCATTACTCCAAAATTTGTTTATTTAAGTCACCGTTACTCCCATGATTTGAAAGGAAAAAAATCGTTTTTAAATTCAAATTATTTATTGAATCTGTTTTCAAATATAAAAATAAAAGGATAAATAATAAAAAAATAAAAAGGACAACATTCACTTGGCAAAAGGGTGTTGTTTCATTTTTGAAACATTGACATCAAAATTAGGGCAACTCACACTGCACACGACCTCCTTGGCCCCTCCCATAGGTGGTGAGCCCATGGGAAATACTTTTAGTATATTTTATTTCAGTTAGTCTTTCTAGCTACTTTAATAGTTTCGTTTAGTTTTTCATTTCAGTTTTGTTAATTACTTTAGTTCAGTTTACAAAAATGTTTTTTTTAAAATAGTTTCATTTTTAATTTTAGTTTTTGTTAACTATAACAACCTTCATGAAAACGTCCATTGTTAATTGGCCGGACACATTGTGGATGTAAATAAACATTGTCGATTAGCTGCTAACATTTGCAGAAATTTCCTCAAAGTGCCAAATCCTCAAATACTGAAATCTTACACATCTTATTGAAATCTGTGTGTGTTTGTAATCTTACACAATCTTTCACAAGAAAGCTGTCAGGCACTCATTTTTGCAGCAGGGGGTACAGGAGATTCCAGTGCACAGCGGTTAAGGAAAGGCATCCCGATAAGTGTCAGGTACAATCTCTAGCACCGCACTGCTGTAGTACTCACGGACTCCTGGGGTTCTGAACTGCTTGAAATGGGCCGGAACCAGCAGCTCTCGAAGCTTCAAGGGAACCCGACCTGCCTTCAATATCATATACTAATAAATAGGCACTCTGTCCTCCGAGGGCGAGCCCCCTGCCCCGTCATGTAAAAGTAATAATGAATTGGGAGTACAGAGTACTACCAGTAATTTGGTTCCACTTCAAAAAAACTCATTGAGGGCAGATACTGTGATGTCTCCGCTGTGAAGCAGCACATCTATAAGCTTGTGTGTCTGCCTACACATTTGTCTTTGGCATCAGCCATTATGAAGGTAAATGGCCAGCAGATATCAACCTATGCAATTTAAAACCACTGAAAAAAAACCAAGAGCATAACTCACGCAGCTCTCCGCAACCAATAACATTCCCATGCGGATCTCTATGCAAAAACATTAATGAGTTAAAATAGGAGCCAGAGCAGGCTGCAGGAAATGGGAGGGGCAATGAGTAATGAACGAGACAGAAAGGAGCAAAAGTGGGCAAGTCAGGACTTCATGGTACCTTTAATATTGCAGCACTTAGAATACAAAAGTCAGTCAGCACCTGTGGACGCACCCAAAAAACTGGCTCCTGTGCAGATACGTGGGATTATCAAAGTATTAAACTCATGGCCTGTTTTGACATGTAGGGTCCTCTGGTGACCCTGTTTTCCCCTTTATATTGTTTACTATGTAGACCTTCATAAGATGCCTAAAATCCCATACACTCACCACTATGGTCAGGTAGTATAGCACTTCCTCCTCATTCCCTTCTACGTCTGTAAACGTAGGCAAATAAACAGAGTAAATTGAGAGGTAGAAGTTACATCACCTATTTAATTATTAATGATCATACACTGGCAAGCAAAAAGTTGGGCCCCCTTGCTTAAAACATCTGTTACTGTGAATACTAAAATGAGCAGAAGATCTGAGACCTTGAGAAAAGTTATCTAAGACCTGAAATATCTAGGGTTGCATGATGCTCCATTCTTTTATACTCTAATCTTGCATAAAATGCTGAAGTGAAATGTGTCATCTTCAAGTTTATGCCTTTTGGTGATCAGTTCACGTTCTGCTTGCTTAACTATTCATAGAAACTGACATTTTAAGCAACGCCGTCCAAACTTTTTCGTGCCACTGTATATACCTAGAATCTACACATTATGGTCCCAAAAATTTTGTCCTAACTTTTTGCATTGCTAAGAGGTTTGCACAGTTTCCAACTCTTGGTATGTTAGCTGACATCAATTACAATGTGATAGAATTACCCTTTATTGGTCCCTAGTGTACTTTCTAAACCTATTACTATCATGACTCGTCTCATTATTGTATGACTTACGCCGATTTTTTTTTTGTTTTGTTTTCATAAACTTTTCTGTCATCATTTTCTCCTTTATCTTGCTTCCCACTCCTGACATACGCATGGCTTCTGCAGTCCAAACATTAGCATGTGTGCAGTTGCCAGCTGCTACTCTTTGTGCTTCTTGTGTCAACCTAGCCAGACATGGCTGTAACTCTATTCTAGCCACATGATTGGTTTGGCTCAGTGCTATTCTCATTATCATTGGCTTTTTGTGTTGTCTTTCAAAACACGGATGGGGCTAGAACTATCAACTTCTATCGCCAATGTCTTATTTTCCTATGAAGGAAAAATTATTTTGCAATAATTATCGTTATCGTTTTATTGCCTAACTCTATTAGCACCTCATGTTTTTTCATGCCAATTATTAAATCTCTTCAACACCAACTTTAAACATTGACACAGCGCCTCCCTTTCACTTTCTGCCACTTTCCTATTTTCTGCCTCATACTTTATTACCAATAACACAAACCAGTAAACCTCTAACAGCAGCAGTCTTCTTCACACCAGATCTACATTTTCCAACTTTGAATACCATTCACCTTCCATTTTATGGCATGCCTGAATCAGCTTCTACTTTCTCTGTCTGCACTACAGGTTTCCATTTACCAGCTTTAGCCTGCTTCTGCCATTCTAGTGGAAGATGGCTGCCTTAAATCTATATAATGGAAGTATAACCTTCCAGCGGTTAAAGGGAGTACTAAGGAGGTTCTGAGTGATTTCAAAATTGTAGAGGGAGAAGTGCTGTTCAGATTAAATAGGCTGAAATCAAACAAATCTCCAGGACCAGATAATATTCACCCTTGAGTTCTTAAGGTGGCTAGCGAGTACGGATATAAACCCTTGACACATATTTTTCAGAAGTCACAGGGCACTGGGGGAATTCCAAAGGACTGGAAAATTACAAATATTATCCTGTTATATTAAAAGGGTGACTGGGCAGATCCAAGCAGCTATAGGCCAGTAAGCTTAACATGCATCACAGGAAAATTAATGGAAGGAATTATTAAGTACTAGCCAACCCGTGGCGTAGCATACGCCGCATAATCAGGCCTCTTTTTTAATGATTTTTAAGCACAGGGAAAAAATTAACATTTGAAAAATCCGTAATTTAATAAACCACCAAGAAAAGTAACATTGTAATAATGCACGGTACTAACCAACATATTATTGTCCGTGACTGAAAACTGGAGGACCGCCGTCACGCCTTCTCCTCCCACTCAGGCGCGGAACGGGAGGAGAGGGGAAGGACGCCCATTCCGTCCCCTCCGTCATGCTAGTCTGCTGATTTCTCATTCAGTATGCATTCCCTGCTCATGTGCCCACCCCCAACTCGTCACCTGAGTCGTTTTCATCTTTGCACAGTCTACATGCACCTGTGAGTCACGTTGACTGTTCATTTTCCAAACAGCGCCTCATTCGCTTTTGTCTCTGGTACAGTCCAAATGCACCTCTGTGCCACGTAGACTTTTCATTGTTCTTTGCGGTTCTGGCTGCTTTTCTATATATAATCCACCATGTCACACGACCATGGTAGTAGCGAGAGGTGGGGGGGTTGGTGGTGGGGTGGGAGTACAAAGGGCAGGGACGCAATCAGTGCGAGCATATGACCCGCACTTACTGGGAATTCCTCGTTCATGGGGAACAAATGCAAGCCCCGGTTTCCAGCACGAATGGGGTTCAACGGCTCACCCACGCCTCTCTGCGCCGGGTAAACACACGTTGATCAATTCAGTGTAGCGTGCGTGCAGTTACCTGATGCAGGAATCTGTGTAACATTGGAAGAAGTGTCGTTTCCATGAAATACATTTGAAGCAGTGGCAATGGAAGGCAAATGAACAGTGAACATGGCTCACAGCTGGATTGACGCCGTGTTTTTTGTAACCCGACCATGGTAGTAGCGAGGGGGTGGGGGTGAACAAAGGGCAGGGACGTAATCAGTGCGAGCGCAGACCCGCACTTACTGGGAATTTCTTGTTTGTGGGGAACAAATGCAAGCCCCGGTTTCCAGCACAAATGGGGTTCAATGGCTCACCCACGCCTCTCTGCGCTGGGTAGACACACGTTGATCCATTCAGTGTAGCGCGCGTGCAGTTACCTGATGCAGGAATCTGTATAACATTGAAAGAAGTGTTGTTTCCATGAAGTACATTTGAAGCGGTGGCCATGGAGGGCAAATGAACAGTCAACTTGGCTCACAGCTGGATTTGGACCGCAGCACAGACCAAACCGAGTGAGTATGTGTTTGATGAGCTGTTCGAGTTGGCGGGCAGTGCTCTGAGGTGCGTTCCCTATCATGTGGGAGGAGGGGTAGAGCCCAAAGTCAACGTGGCTCAGAGGTGCATGTGGACTGTAGCTCAAACGAACATAAATGACGCCGTGTTTTCCGAGGCGTCCGAGTTGGTGGGCGTGGCTCTACGAGTTGTCGTCGTATCCAATGGTCTTAGAGATGGTGGGCGTGGCTGTCTTGCGTGCTTTCCATGGGTTGCTACTTGTCGGCGGCTCTTAGTGAATTATTTATATACGCTGTGTTTTCCGAGGCGTCGCATCAGAGTTGGTGGGCTTGGCTCTGCGAGTTGTCGTCGTATCCAATGGTCTTAGAGTTGGTGGGCGTGGCTGTCTTGCATGATTTCCATGGGTGGCTACTTGTCGGCGGCTTAGTGAATTATATACAGTGGGTGTGGCTGTCTTGCGTGCTTTCCATGGGTGGCTACTTGTCGGCGGTGCGTGCTTTCCATGGGTGGCTACTTGTCGGCGGTGCGTGCTTTCCATGGGTGGCTACTTGTCGGCGGTGCGTGATTTCCATGGGTGGCTACTTGTCGGCGGTGCGTGCTTTCCATGGGTGGCTACTTGTCGGCGGCTTAGTGAATTATATATATATATATATATATATAGATAAGATTGAGTAACACCTGGCAAGGACAGGAGTTTAACTGAACAGTCAGCATGGGTTCAGAAGAGGGAAGTCATGTTTTACTAACATGCTGGAATTCTATGAGGAGGCAACAAAAGGATACGATCAAAGTGGAGCAGATGAGATTTATATTGACTTTCAGAAAGCATTTGATAAGGTGCCACATGAGAGGATGGGCATCAAATTAAAAGGAGTGGGAGTTCAGGGTGATATTTGTAGGTGGGTGCAGAATTGGCTCAGACACAGGAAGCAGAGGGTGATGGTGCGAGGAACCTCATCAGAATTGGATGATGTTAAGAGTGACACTCCACAGTGGTCAGTGCTGGGGTCGCTATTTTTAATATACAGTAATCCCTCCTCCATCGCGGGGGTTGCGTTCCAAAGCCACCCGCGAAATAAGAAAATCCGCAAAGTAGAAACCATATGTTTATATGGTTATTTTTATATTGTCATGCTTGGGTCACAGATTTGCGCAGAAACACAGGAGGTTGTAGAGAGACAGGAACGTTATTCAAACACTGCAAACAAACATTTGTCTCTTTTTCAAAAGTTTAAACTGTGCTCCATGACAAGACAGAGATGACAGTTCCGTCTCACAATTAAAAGAATGCAAACATATCTTCCTCTTCAAAGGAGTGCGTGTCAGGAGCAAAGAATGTCAGAGAGAGAGAAAAGCAAACAAATCAATACGGCTGTTTGGCTTAAGTATGCGAAGCACCGCGGCACAAAGCTGTTGAAGGCGGCAGCTCACACCCCCTCTGTCAGGAGCAGACAAAGAGAGAGAGAGAGAGATAGAGAGAGACAGAGTTTGTTTTTCAAGCACAAATCAATACGTGCCCTACGAGCTTTTAAATATGCGAAGCACCGTGCAGCATGTCGTTTCAGGAAGCAGCTGCACAAAAGATAGCAATGTGAAGATAATCTTTCAGCATTTTTAGACGAGCGTCCGTATCGTCTAGGTGTGCGAACAGCCCCCCTGCTCAATACCCCTACGTCAGGATCAGAGAAAGTCAGCGCAAGAGAAAGAGAAAAGTAAGCTGGGTAGCTTCTCAGCCATCTGCCAATAGCGTCCCTTGTATGAAATCAACTGGGCAAACCAACTGAGGAAGCATGTACCAGAAATTAAAAGACCCATTGTCCGCAGAAACCCGTGAAGCAGCGAAAAATCCGCGATATATATTTAAATATGCTTACATATAAAATCTGTGATGGAGTGAAGCCGCGAAAGGCGAAGCGCGATATAGCGAGGGATTACTGTATAAATATTATATATGGAAATGCAAGTATTTTATATCAGCATCACAGGAACCATAGAATTCTACAATCAATGCATTGCAAAAAAAAGGTACATGCAAGTTAAACTATCGTAGCCAAATGTCTGGATGTAGCCAAAGAAAACAATACCAGTGTATTTGCAAGTGTTGCATCCAAAAGAGAAAATGCTGAAGAGACATAAACATCACATACACTTTCACATTATTTAGCAAAAGTCATACTCTTCTTATAGGCGAGCAGCAAAATAGGTTCAGAACATAACCAACAAACTCAACCGGAGAAACAAGTCGCCTTCGTGCACAAATTTCCTGAACTGTACAGAAAATGCAAAGGTGAAGTTGAATCTGAAATAGTGAAACTATAACATTATTAAACAACAGATCTGTGGTCAAAGGGGGACAAGCAAGCCTTACATCCGCTTAACAGTGCACTACATAATTGACGAATCTGAAGTGAAAAGTCACTGCTTGCTAAAAATGTATTCTGCAGCAGATCATACAAGTGAAACCATTGCTCTTGGCTCAAAAGAAGCCTTGGGTGTGTGCGGACTGCGTGAGTAGCATCTAGTCATCAGACCCACAGACAACAGATCGAACAGTCAGAGCACTGAAAGAGAATCGGTGGACCAGCCACGGACTAAACCGTACAATCAAAGTTTAGGCAAAATGTGATCTACCTTAGTAGTTAGAATGCAATATAAATTCCAATATTGTTTTCATTAAACGGCATCCAGAACATTTGTGAACAAATACACTCTTCTATGCCTTATAATACATTAGACTGCACATTAGGACTAGCATAGATGTTGATGACATATTTACAACGGAGTGTCTCATGTCATTTTTTTAACCCGCTTAATCTAGACAAGGGTCACGGGTAAACTAGAGCAAACCCAAATCGCATAGGGTGCAAGGCAAGAACAACGCATTATTATTATTTGTAGCATTATATAAATAAGATTTAAATGTAAATACCATATACATATTAATTTAGAAGGGTTTCTTTCCACTGTCTCTCATTTACTAGAGAATTCTTTAAAAGATCACTCCAGCATTGAAAGGGAGGTAGAAATGTGTAAGAAAATAGATGCCCACTTTTTCTTCTTATTTGACTTACTTTAATTAGCTAATACCACTGATGTATTTAGGTTTAATATAGAAAATACATTATAGAAAGTAATTTTGCCCTTGTTTGGCTACAGGCCTTTAATAATTTAAAGTTGTCAACTGTTATTTGAAAAACTTTTTTGAGTTGATAGATAAATACCAGCAGGCAAATTAGTGTGATCATTTACGCCATCATTTGATTTTAGCCTTAAAGTTCCAATACAGAAGGGTAACTTTAATACTTGCAGATCACAGTTTAAATTGCAATAAGCATCAAAATAATAGCTTTTTTAATAATCAAGTCATGCAGCCCTATTGTCAAGTTTTCCCCTTCAACTGCATCTCTCAGTAGTTTGCCCAGCTACTAGTTTGACTGCTATTCTCCAGTATGTCATTCACCATTAAGCTGAAACAATTCTGCTGGATCTACACGTCAATGAGAATTTTGAAAATCTGGATAAGGTCCTCATGCAGTCTCCTCTGCATGAGACTAAACCAGTTTAATTCTCCAAGTCTGTCAGAATGCGACATGTCCTTAAGTCACAGAATGCACCTGGTTGCTCTCCTATGCACTGCTATAAGAGCCGATGTGTTTTTCTTGTGGTACTATGTTAACAATCTTCTCTATCCCTCTTTAGCCCAATTCTTTTCTAAGAACTGCTTCTGTCCACAGCTATAACATCAGTTCTGAACTCCTGGTATAAAGACTTATGGAGGGACATGTATAACAGAGGCATTGAGCATCAGCAGAGGCCTTACAAATAAAACTACCTGTTGCTTAATTATGGAGGACAGTAGC
Source organism: Erpetoichthys calabaricus (assembly GCF_900747795.2). NCBI lineage: Eukaryota > Metazoa > Chordata > Cladistia > Polypteriformes > Polypteridae > Erpetoichthys > Erpetoichthys calabaricus. Next base: position 347,558,901 of record NC_041394.2, on the reverse strand, counting down.
TAAACTGTACAAATCAAAATTAATGCTGGCTGACTACATTAAAAGCTCTAAAACAGAAAACAACACAAACTAAGTATCAAGTTGATCAATTTCATCTTGAGGAAAAAAACACACAAAAAAAATCATATTTAACACAGTGGTGAACATTTATTAAATTCCAGCTCTTTCATTATTGTGAACTTAGTATGGCAGAGGTCTTCTGTGACCCTGTCAACCATCAGGAGATCTGTGCTAACCTGACTGACTAACCTGCCTTGGGTAACCCTAAGGCGAGGAAGCAGACAAAGGATAACCCATTACTGACCCTCAGGAGTATTTTAATTAGGGATTCATTGACACCAACTTTGTCAGACTGAGTTGTATTCCCCAATACTATTGTAGTGAGGCTGGAAGACAGCACTTGTTTATGTCCATCAACTGTCAACTTCACTGTTAACATGAAATATATGACTCTTAACTTGGAATAAAACAGTTCAAAATTGAACAAGTATGTCAAAGTAGGGTACATTAAATAGAACACCTTTTTTAAAATGGTTCAAATTTCACAGATTATATATATATATATATATATATATAAAATCACATGCAATTAATATATGAATCCAAACCAACTAAGTTTCAAGTCTTTCAACATGGGATGTAATAATACAAACACAGCTGTTCACAGGAATTTGGCTGAACATGACAGGAATATTTCTTTCACTGGTATTACATTTTTTAAGATACCTTTACGCCACTGAGCTATAGCTAATCAGGTCAAAGGTTATTGGGGAACACCTGCCACTGGACAGGTCTAGGACTCTTTTGGGAAAGAAAGTGGCAGATTCCTTTTGATGAACAAAAGTTTCACTGTCTGTTCAGCTGTAAGCTTGCTTCTGGTATCATTAACAATATGACAGAGCACTAAATCTCTTACTCACCACACTACTGCATGGGGCTGAAAGGTATTTCCTTGATATCTGAAACAAAGTGAGGAACCGCACTGTGTTAACTGACAAATACTTAAGTGGTTTGTCTGAAAGAGAAACTGTGGTCTCTCCCAGCTTTATGGCCACATCCACAGGAACACAGCAAATTGATGCCGCTGCATGGTCACCTACAATCTCATTCTTATTAAACATACACTTCAAACTAATACCCAGCTGGTTCTTTCAGGGACTTCTAGCAGGCGGTGCTGTATAATCCTATCCAGCTCCCTCTAGGCCACACAATGTCTGCAGCTTCATCGACACCATCACTTTGGCCTCCTTGGCTGTACTGTACTGATATTTGAAAACAACCAAACCTTACATCTATAACAGGAAACATTTTTATCCAATGATACGCATGACAATTTTGTGAATAGAATTCGACAATTTTTGATACTTAGACATTTTCTGAAAGTAATTGAAGACATTGTTTCAAAATGCTACATATTTTAAGAAATTTTGTCAATTAAGGATTTTTTTTAATTAATTAGCCACCCTAGAGAAATAATCAATATTAAATTCTTCAAAAGTACTTAAACAGTCATGTTCAGGATACAAATTTGTGAAAATATATCGCTAACACATGTAGTTTCAAAAGAATCTCTCTCTCTATATATATGAATGAGAATGACATATATTCCACTGAATGAATTTTTAACAGTGAGTATACAGAATATTAAAATAATGAACTGGGACAGAAATGTGCTACTTGTGTACTAAATGGATGGACGGCATGACAAAGGAAAACAGAAGTGTTTTGACGATTCATAACATTTATTGGAATAAAAAAATATATAGAAATTTACAGAAATTGGAATATTATAGAAATACATATGTACAATTGTTTTGATGAATTCATAACATAGATAGATAGATAGATAGATAGATAGATAGATAGATAGATAGATAGATAGATAGATAGATAGATAGATATGAAAGGCACTATATGATTGATTGACTGATAGAAAGACAGGCAGACAGACAGCTACTGTTGGGTTCCATGTGGAGGTCACTGCCATCCATTTAGAATACAAGTACCAAAATCTTTTTTAGACAAAACATAAATAGCACTGCTCCAGTAAAATAATCAATTTGAATGCACAATCGTCGGTATTGATGTGCACACACACCAACATGTCAGTTTTATGTTTTAGTGCTTGTTTGTAGTGTTAAAAATTAAAACTCTGTACCAGTAATGCTTCAGATTATGAAACAATGATGAAGCGAAGCACCACACAGATTTCTATTCCGCCACATTCTGTCAGAAAGCAGATGCATCAGATATCACATCTTCAAAGAAGCACACTTTTCAGGTCTATAAAAAAAAAAAAAAAAAAACATTTACTTGAAATTTGACCACCAAAATTAGTATGTACATTAAGTGACCCTTCAGCGTTTCATTTCATTGATTAAAGCACAAAGTGACATCCGGGTGTTTATCGTGTCCGAAACAAACTCTTCGATTATAGAAATCTTAGAAGGTAACGAAACATTTCCAAATTAATCAAATAAGTGAAAATACTTAGCGCAGTTTAAATTGTGAAGTTCATTGTTTTTCTAATTTTAAGCAAGTCATCTTGCATTTTACCATTTAGCTTCCTCATTAAAAATTGAGTATGTGACCTACAGTAGAAAAAGCAAACAGTGGCAGGTCCACAAGTGCTGATTTTAAGTGAAGTGCGTCACATGGCCTATTAAATGCGTATACTTTGAATCGAGTAGAGTGGCAATCCTAAAAAATCCTCTTAGCAGGAGTGCTGTAAAGTGGAATACTTAAAATGCTCAACTACTGTATTTTACGCCACACTGTCACATAATCTGCAACACTTCATTGTGAAAAAAAAAAAAAAAAAAAAACCCTCTACTACTGCCAGCTGGAGTGTATAAGCAACACAGGAAAAGCTTGGGACTCCAGTGTCATCAATTCCCTTTATCATATTTTTACCATTGTTGTGCAGCATAATGTACCTATAACTTTTCAGAATGGCCCAAGTGCCAAAACATTTCCTGACATGCATCTGCTATTGTGTGACCTGTACAGCAGCCTCAAAACTGCTTTGCATGCAGCATAATACACTGGAAAGCGAATTTCTCATCTCTCCACTCTGAAGTTAAGGTGATGATAGAAATTAGACGAACATCTGTGCTCCAAATTGTCAGTGGTGAAGCGGACAGCGGTTATGTCATGCAATAATCTTTCATAAGACAATCTCTGAGATGTGGACTCAAATTGGAATACGGTACTTGGGTTAAAATACACTCAGAAGGCACAGAAATTCCACATTATCAGCAACTAACAGTGGTTTATAATCAAGAATAATATACTGGGCGAGCACTTGTTATTTTGACAACCTGCGGGTTATTGTACGACATTTTTCTTCTCCCCTTGCTACAGCCTACTGCGATGTTGGCAGATGTTGTGTGCTGCCAGAGGCAATTTCACTGTTCTCATTTTTATGTTTACCTTCACAGTTTACAGTCCACTAGGGCTTTGGTTGTCGCAATTAATTAAAAAAAAAAATAAAATAAAATTCCAACTTTTTTTTTGGCTCTAGGTTCACATAATCATGCATGTATGTTAAAATAATAGGATATAGGCATCAGAGCATTTTTACAAGTACAAAGTACAGGAGAAATATATCAGACCAAAATCTGATATCAGTATCAGCATCATTGCATCCCTAATTCTAATCAAATCAAAGAGCACTTTACCCAGAAGAGGAATTCTACCTAAAAGTCTCTAGTGGTACATGGGGGTGACCCACAATGCCTGGTAGGGCTCATCTGTATCTGTATAGGGCAGGAACCAACTATGGGAAACTGCATTGACCATAAACAGGCCAAAGGTTCAAATTTAGTCTGATGGAGCTGTAAGGCAGTAACACCAACCAAAAATCTCTATTCACTTCTCTTATACTCATTAACAGGCATTACTGGTTTGAGCTTTAGCAAAAAAAAATGGAATAGCCTTAGGGGGTTGATTTGTTTTCGATCCTATTTTTGTAAAAATCGATCTATTTGTATGGAAAGTTGTGTGATTTCAATAAAATTAATAGAAAAAAAGGAATAGCTTTGAAGTTGCAAATTTTAGGATTGTCATATTTGATACAGTTTCAATGAAAAAAGAAAAAACGTTCATAAATTTACTTCAGAGCAATGCATGTAACTGTGTACTGTATATGGGCTACTTTAGATAAATCAGGTTTCAGAATATTAAGCCATGTTATTAAGTACACATACTGATGTTAGTGGCCAGATTTGTCAGTCAGTTAACATTCAATTTACTCTTCTACAGACACTTTAAAAGAGGAATTGCATCACGGCAGCATTACAGTGTTCTCAGCTCGTACCTATTCCGAATCTTCTCCACGGTCACAGACTCCGGTTTGTTCAGTTCATTTTTCTCTTTTACTAACCAGACACGTAAAGCCCGACACCGGCCCGATAAAGAAAAGTAAGGGAAGCAAAAATCAAAGCGCCGTGTGATTGCGAAATCACCGCAAGGAAAGGAACGAATAGGAGCAGGCGGCGAATAGTCTGGATGATACGCAGTAGAAATGGGAATAGATAACGTGAAATAAGCCGCAGACACCGGCAACAGTGAACGGCAAAGACTGGTGGATTCACTCAAGCAACGTTCGGTGGTGGGCCGATAGTCACGAACGCGCTGTTCGCTTCTCATTCAAGTCGAAGGGAGAGAATGAAAACTCACACATCCAAAACGCGTCGTCCTCAAAGATGGAACACTTGCCCTCTCTCCGAGCAATTGGATTTTATTAAACTCGTTTCACCTCCAACCTCGCTTACAAACAGCTGTGGAGCAGGCTTTTGTCTCGCGCGGAGCCTGTCCCAGTCCGATCCGCGAACGCAGGCGTATTGAAAGCCTAACATGCCGTAAAGTGTTCACGCCTGCGTTAAACAGATTGGGCAGCACCGTAAAGTGTGCGATGACGTAGCCTTTCAATACGCACGCGCGCGCTGACCAGGCCGGCAACGGCGACCATAGATATAGAATTACATAGCAGCCGCATGACCAGCAGCATCGTACGTCAACGTCGCCGCCATATTGCGAGTGGCACAGCTGTGGAGTGAAGTAGTGGATAAAGGTGCTGCTTGGGATTGTACAAACCGCTGTACGCTCCAAACCAGATTCAGATTACATTTCATAAGTAAGGCCGAACAATTATTTTGGTTATATTTGACCAATAGAAAATCCCGTTTTGTAATCTTAACTTTAGCTATGCCAGACTAAGCTAGCAAAGCTATGCATTCATGTGCTCAAGTGAGCCTCCAAACAACGTTTTGGCTAAACATATTTAGTCACTAACTATGTAGATTGTTGATAGCTGTTAACATTTCTCAAACTTTGAAGGTTTCCCAAAGAAATCCATCTCAGGAAGCAGTGGGAGGTAGCCCTTAGACGGGAAGGTTTCAGTGCCAATGACGCATCCAGGCTCTGCAGTGAGCACTTTAGACAGGAGGATTTTGACTGGACAGGTCAGATTGTGAAAATCAAAGATGGAGCTCTTCCCTCTGTGTTCAGGTTTCCAACTCATCTCCAAAGGGAAATTGTCCTTGTTTACATCTCAGGGTTTGTCGTTTGACAGATTTTGAGAAAGCTGTCCTGTGATGTGTGCCATGCTAGTTTGGTAACAGATGCCGTACCGGCATCATATGATCAAAGCTACCACTCGCTCACATTAAAAAACAAAGGAGGTTTGATGATTCCTTCTGAGGTTTCAGTCAAGGTGGTCAAAGTAGCTGAGCGTGTTATTTGACAGTCAACATTAGGGCAAGCTGTCAGTGTATCTTTAATCAATCAATTTGTGTGGGGTTAGATTTGTTCAGATGATGTGTTTTCTTTCAAGGAGTACATTAAGGAAACACTGTTTGAAATTGACAACCATCATTTTATGCTCAAGTCTTTAGTTGTGTCTGTCTTCCACAAGCTAAGGCTGCACCATATTGCCAAACTGAATATTCTCAATTTACAGAGTGGCAACACACGGAAAAAGCTATGTAAGACAGTTCTGTTTCAAGGATTTTAGATCCTATCCTGTATATATTTAAGTAACCACATTGTGTGTGTGTGTGAGAGAGAGAGAGACAGATTGAGAGAGGAATGAGTGAAATGTTTTCAGAAATTAAGCCAATTTGTATACAATAAAATTGTTTATTTTTGTCATTGAGTGTATCATTTCACTGTTAAAAGAAAAACCAGACTGCCAGTTGCAGTCTTACTATTTTGACTTTCAGACATTGGTCAAGTTTTCATCTCAATAATTGCCATCATTAGTGTATAAATGGATATAAATAATTGCATTTAAACGATTTGCAAAAATCTGTTGTATGTAAATGATACTGTTTTAAATGTTATAGTTTTTTCATCAGAAAACCCAGTTTTCACGTCTATCTATATTAGTTTAAATGGCACTTTTGCCACTCGCAAAATGGCAGACGTGCTGACGTATCATGTTGACAGGGCAACACAGTGAATACGGTGTCTACCTATATATGTCTATGATGGGGACCAGGTAATGGCACACACCACATGCGCTTAATGAAAAAAAAAAAAAAAAAAATCAATTTTATGGCACGGCCCGATCTGAACTGTGCCTGCAACATAACTTGACATTACAGCATATTCATTTTAGTTCCATGTTAGTTGACCATAATGAAAATATTGATCCAGCAAAATAAACGAAGCAGCCTTTGTGGCGTAATGTTGACGTCCAAGGATCGATCGCCATAAGGGGAAGCATATGTGTGCACACCTGATGAGCTCCAATTAGAGCGAAACACATGCTGTGTACTCTTTGTATTATTTGTCAGGTATATATATTAAAGTATGTAGTGTTTTTTAGGTCTGCACACCTGATGAGCCCCACCAATGGTGAAACACGTTGTGTATTCTTTGTATTATTTGGCAGGTACTGTGTTTGTATGTGTGTGTATATATATGTATATGTATATATATTATATAAGTATGTAGTGTTTTTATTTTCCCACTCACGTAATAAATCATATAAAGTTTCCTTTCCGTTTTGATCTATTGTTGCAATTTCCCTGTATAAACAAATTGTGTTTGTTTAAAATATCTTTAGATATCAATTATTATTAATAAAATTGTCATTTGTCTTAAGGCATCAGGTTTACAAAACCTAATGTAGCCAACCAGTTTTATAGAAATATATGGTCCTTTTTCAAAAAAAGAAAAGAATTACAGTAATCCTTCGCTACTTTGCGGTTCACTTTTCGCGGATTCACGACTTTGCGGGTTTTTAGTGATTGCCCGCCCATCGCGGAAGCTATGTTCCAGACCCATCAGCAACAGGAGAAAATCCGCGATATAGAAAGACCATATAAATAAACATTTTTATAGTTTAAGCCTTAAAATACCCATCCCACATGCTTTAAACACATATAAACTTAAAAAACACACTTTGTTAACACATATGATATGTGGATGTCGGGCTAAGGATATGAATAACGTCTCACTATTATAAAACATTTTAACTTCACGCAAGACAAGACAGTGAGACAGGAAAATAGGTGCTGTACACGCAGAGCGACAAGCAGCACAAAGTCCACTTCTCCTTAGCGTTCATTCAGCTCCCCACCCCCTTGACAATGCGAAGTGGCAGGAGCGTACTGCGCCTCCGGGGAGGGGGGTTTGAGCGAATGTGCGTTCAGCCCTCACACACCCCCCCCCCCCCCCAGTCCTCCTCCTCCTCCTTCCGAACGCGCAGAGCGACAAGCAGGCATTTTGGCAGAAGCAGCACAAAGTCCATTTCTGCTCAGCGTGAGTTCAGCTGCCTCCCTTCACAAAGCGAGTGCAGACACATCGACGTCTGATCGCTGCGTGCAGTGTGCAGTGTTGGTCTGCAGTGTTTAAGAATGTAGAAAGTGTTTAAGAGCACAGGAAGTGTTTATAAGAGTGTGGGAAAGGTTAACAAGAGAGTGAGAAATGTTTATAAGAGTGTGGGAAGGGTTTATAAAGCCTTAAAATTTGTATAAATAATAAAATAAATATAGGTCGCTACTTCGAGGATTTTCACCTATCGCGGGGGGCTCTGGAACGTAACCCCCGCGATAGGTGAGGGATGACTGTAACACTGTGTTGCATGTCATTGTGCTGACTGTCCCTGTCCTTAGTGCGGTTACTGTCCACTTTTTAAAATTCTTTAATTCATTCTCAGTTGTGCAATCAGGTCAGATGCTGAAGAAATGAAGAGCATAAAGCCACCGGTTCAAATCCTCATTTATTCCAATGGCTATTAATCTTACAAAAAAGTTCAACTTTACATCCACAGACTTAAATTAAGTGAATGAGCTGAATCAATCTATTTGATCTATTTTTTATAGTAAGTGCTTGCTGCTATAGTTCATATTTGTAATATGTTTGTTCTTAGTGATGTGTTTTTAATGTTATTTCAAGGTGTCTCTGTAAAACCCGCTGAGAAACCAACTTATCTATTAAGACAATAAAATTGAACCGAATTTAACAGCTGTAAAATAAAGTATTCTCCACTAAATTAGCAGTGGTATTCTTTCTTATAAGTTTAATCAACATAACACACCAATATTGTTTGTGTGCAGACTCCTCATCTCATGTGAATGGTTTTATTCACCCATATTGATACAGAGCTACTTCATTTTTATAACTTTTTAAAAAAAGGAAATACAACACACTTATTCATACATTTTTTTATTGAAGAAATAAATGGTATTTTTAAAAATAACAAAAGTGAAAGATCTGTGAACAATGTTTCTCACAAAAAAATTATACACACACCGATATTTATATGTATATATACTGTATATATATTATGAGTAGAAAATTCAGTAATCATAAAGACATCCATCCATTTTCCAACCCGCTGAATCCGAACACAGGGTCACAGGGGTCTGCTGGAGCTAATCCCAGCCAACACAGGGCACAAGGCAGGAACCAATCCCGGGCAGGGTGCCAACCCACCGCAGGACACACACAAACACACCCACACACCAAGCACACACTAGGGCCAATTTAGAATCGCCAATTCACCTAACCAGCATGTCTTTGCACTGTGAGAGGAAACCGGAGCGCCCGGAGGAAACCCACGCAGACACGGGGAGAACATGCAAACTCCATGCAGGGAGGACCCGGGAAGCGAACCCAGGTCCCCAGGTCTCCCAACTGCGAGGCAGCAGCACTACCCACTGCGCCACCGTGCCGCCCTCATAAAGACATTTAAATGATAAATACATTTAACTAGAACACAAATGCAATGAAAAAGGCCAACAATGGGGAGGTGTTAAAAACTATTAGGGAAAGGGAACACAAACATTTTTACAGATTTGTACCTTAGCATTTAAAAAAAAATGTTAGCCATGGTTTTGAACACAGCTAGTGAATCATTAAATTTGTCAAAAAAAGAAAAATACAATTTTAGCTTTATGAACAAGATACTACTCAGAGTCAGAGTTCTTATCCAGCAATATTCCATAAAAATGTGTTCTATTTAAACTGACATTTTTCCTGATCTGTCCCTTAACATTTGTTCACTAATAATATTTCTATATCACCTTTGCTTACAAGTGTTGCTCAAATTGCTCCACAAAAATATACAGTTACAAAGAAAACTGAAGGCCTTATAAAAGTAAATGAGAAGCAAATGGAGAGGTCCTTGTCCTTTGTAATAAATGCACTGCATGGTCAAATGACCGGGAACAAAGACAAACTTGCAGCTTTCAAGGATACTAGGGATAATTAACCCATGGGGGTCCCAAGCCAAAGCCTGCACAGCCCCCTTTGCACATCCCAGTATACAGAATTGTGGCTAGCTCAGTCCAATCACAATTCCATTGCAGAACGTCTTGTGAACCTTTCTTCTCTCTGGCATCACAGGCAGTTTGAGTTGATGTAACAGACGGTGGAGACGCAGGGGGGCACTCCTGCAATAAACTGGAAAATGAAAACAAGAAAAACAGCAAAAGTTACTGCCCAGTGCTGATCTTACAAACTGTACACTGTACCATTTCTAATCTATTGCAAGTAATGCATTTAATTAAGAAAAAGCCAAATTAGAAAGTGGGCTTGTTGAAGTTTTTTGAAATGCTCGATATTTGTAGCCTGGCACTTCTCTATTGGCAAAGCATTCCAGATTTTGTTGCATGAGTACAGAAAGCTGCCAGTTTTTATGGTTGATCTTGGAATAAAAAGCAAAGCAATGTTTGAGAAAAAGAAATGTTGGGAGCATACACTCCAAAATACAGGCAGGGTCTAAAATACTCAAAGCCTTCTAATTATTTAATAGAACCTTGAAAATCAATTCTATGTGAGACAGGCAGCCAGTGTACTGAGACTGAGACAGTTTTCAGAGGAAAAAAAAAAAACAAAGTAGGCCAGTACCTCGTGATCACTTGGCAAAGGCACAGCAGATCTAGACCAGAGATTGAGATGGAGGACTTTAGAAGGTCCGGGCGGAAGGGCCAGCCACTACATCAACATGGCACATATCTCTCTTTCCTTCTTCTTTAATTGCTACCCCATAACATGGCTGGACTCTTCCACTTCACTGTAACTGCTAAAAACACAAACACAGTAGATACACGATGTTCACTCACAGAGTTCAAACATTAATAAAGTGTACCCTTACTTCTTGTTCTGCCTCCTTTCTTGGTACACCTGCAGATCAATTATTACCAAAGTTAACCACCACAATAGATAAAGGTTTGCTTAGAGTAAAGTCCAACTAATAATATTTTTTTGAATTACTGTGGGGTTTTTTTGCTGGATTTTTGAAAGAACCCCAACTTGTCATTACTGTATATGTAACATCATTTTTTTTTGTTTTACATTATACATACAACAGACATTGTGTTACAATCTCTGTATATCTGAACTTCTAATGTGATGTGCTCAGGTGTCATTATTTACATGAAAACATCTTCGTTTTTCTCTCCTGCCTTAGTTTTGTTTTAAGTTAAAATTAAGTCTCCGCTCTTTCAAAATCCAACAACAAAGCACAGTAACTTAAGTAAATAAATGTTATTGTGCAAAAGAAAACAACATCCCTGTTTAGTGACTTCTGGTACTGATGCTCCTCAGTCTCTGTGTTTGTGAGGTTTCACACTCTGAGGCTGTCCCGTCTAAAATTAAAAAGCTGTGTTAGTTATTGGACAGAGTGATCAAACATGCAGTACAGTATTCAAGGAAGCAAAATATTATAGATCAAGTAATAAATATGGGGAGGCTTTGCAGCAATTGTGTACAAATTACTTCTGAAATTGAAAGCCTCAGTAGTCTTACCTCTAGAAATAGCAAATCTGACATGGACTGCACATCATCTTGAATTGGGGATCTTCAAAGCAGAAAAAAAGGACATCCAGTTGTGTCTCAGAATTCAGGTACACTGGCATCTGTTCAGCCACATGGATGGCCGATTACCATTGGGATTGGGAATTTCCCCTTGGGATTAATAAAGTATCTATCTATCTATCTATCTATCTATCTATCTATCTATCTATCTATCTATCTATCTATCTATCTATCTATCTATCTATCTATCTATCTATCTATCTATCTATCTATCTATCTGGCATCCTGTAGAGTCAAGAAAAAAAAATACAATAAAGGGGCATTGTATTTCTAACTGCAGCAATAAGACAGAAGTTATTTCTAAGGACCAAGTCTTCTCCATTATTTTCAGTTAACTGTATGTGTGTGTACTCCTCCTAAACCAACAGCTTAAATGATAAGCTAATGACAAATGACAACAGCAGGTGCCCAGCCTGTCACTGTGCCACATTAGACGCACACCACACTTCTCTAATAGCTTTGGATATAAATTTGAAAATTGCCTGTTTTGTCCCATTGAATTTTTTTCTACCAATTAAGGTTAAAGAAATCCATTTCAAAATTATGAATAAATAGTACCCAACTAACAAATTAATTCATAAGTATGACATTAACATATCCCTGAAATGTAGTTTTTGGACAAATGAAGACAATTCCCCTCTCACATTTCTTTTACTTTTGCTCCTATTCTAAAATGTTTTATAAAGATTTATTTCTGTTACTGTCTTGAATGACAAAACAATCTCTCACTGTTTAAGTGTTGTTCTTCTTCTGTTTACAATTTTGAAGACTAATTGATAGAAAATGCAGTAACTGTGGTTTCCTTGCTTCGTAAATTTCCGATACGCAAGTGTAAAGTTCAGAACGCTAGGCCCTCTATTACATCTTTCTGTACGGACATTAATATACTAGAAATAGCTTTAAAAAATGGAAAATACACTAAAATAATTAAAACGTGTAAGATTTTGAACTGCTTCATTAACAATTTGTAATGCTATTATCTGCATATTGTTTTCTTGTAATAACTTAGCTGTTGCTACTCTTGTGTGTAATTTAGCCTTCATCATTATATATTTGTTAACTTTATTATGGATATACTCTTGTATTGATGTAATCTGACATCAACATAACAAAACAATACTGATGGTCTTAGAGGGCACACTTTACACCGGTTGAGTGTCAGAAGTGCTCTCCTAATTCTACTCCTAATTCAACACCTCAATTGCATTGTTTTGCTTAATTATTGCTGTTCACTCTTTAAGATACAAAAATGTGAACAAATGTTAAAAGAAACACACCATCAAATGCTAATAGGGTGTTGCGAAATAAATTACATACATACATTAATCCATGAACACTAATACAGAAAATGCTGTTACTTTTATATTTAAACCATGAGATTACGAAGGTCGTATTGCAACTAAAAATGAAAATCCTTACTGTCTTTTCCATCAATACGATGTATTTACAAAAAGTTGTATGCATCCATTATAAAGTTCACAGACACATGTCTCATTTTATTTTGCTCCCTCTTTATTTGACTGGAGTTAAATTTTTCAGGTGACAAATCTTCTTTCAAGACGTTATAAAATTCAGAAGTTGCCATCTTTTCCAGTAAGAAGTCGACTTACAGATGGAGATAAATAGCAACACAAAAAGCGATTGACCGCAAGCATTTCTAGTGATGGGCGGAGTGAAGCCTCACGAAGCATCAACACGTTTGAAGCAATTGTGTTGGAAATCGTATCGAAGCTTCGAAGCATTTGACACTCACCTCTCTAGTGACTCCTCCTGGCCATTTTCATTAACGTTACACAAACTTATGATCCACTTCAATGACGTCTGTTAAAACTCTTATTGCTTTTATTTTTTCGCAGCTACAGACTGACAACGAAGAGAAGGGATCGTCAGCAGCTTCTAGTGTCTGATGTCTAAAAAATATAAATATAACTAACGCCGACAGGCAGAATGCACTTTACGATAGCAAGAGTTAAACAAAATAAGACACCTCACCTCATGGATTCCCGGCTCTTTCAATTAGTATTTACTTTTGCACTGTATCATTATAATCGCTCCTGTTATTAGTATTATAATTAACCCTGATCTTTTCTTGAGATCACATTTAATAGCCTTAAATGTTTTTTTTGGTCTGACTTAATTAAAACGGAGTAGACAGAAAATAAAGGTTTATCCCTATACTTTGCCATGATATAGGTAAGCACATTTGAGAAAGAAAAGGTGAAATCCTTAAATCACAGATGTTATTATTCGATCAAGTATTGAAATATTTCATTTATTAATACTTTACAATATTTTTTGGAGCTCAAAAGTAACGAGTTCGCTACGAGAAAAGACGCCGTCAGTGGCTCAATTAACTAAGGTGGTTGCTTTTCAAATTTTGAGCATAGTGCCAGCCCGAGTTCGATCCAAATTAAAGACTCATCATAATTAATAATAATTAAAAAATAATCTTGAGTGAAATCTTTATAACCAATTTGAACTAAATAATTTTGAGAGATACTATGGAAGGATCGCATAACAGATCTGTTCGGGAATCATCCCCACTTAGAATCGCCATCAAAATGCGATGACTAATGGCGTAAGGCAGCTCACGTATTTACATTAATTCATCTTCTATTCATTGCCATTTGATGTCCATGAACCCCTCCATTGAATAAGGTGATAACAAAGCCACTGTGGTAGATCAGGTTAAATTTGCTCTGCTGCACCAAACATTCAAAGGTGTCAATCCGGAGCACATCAGAGAGGCTGAGAGACACGGCGCAGATCAGTCACCGGCACACAGACACACACGAGATACTCCGAGGTGAGCAGTGAATGGATCAAGGTCGGCATTAAAGAGCCTCTTGAGTGCTGAGGCAACAACAAAAAGCAGCGGGATAAACACATCTGGACCTGCTGCCGAAAAAGCATTTGCTTTTAACAGCAGCATCCCTCCCTCGTGAACACATCTTCAAGGTCCGGACAGGCGATCAGTAAAAAGTTGTCTTATTCACAGCACAGTGGAATAATAAAACATTTCCTAAAACATATAGTTGTCCAGTCTGTATCATTCCTAAGCAATCTTCCAGTTATAGAGGCGCAATCCCAGTTATTAACACATTTACCGTGTAGCTCCCCCCCCCCCCCCCCCCCCCCCCACCCCAACACTCAAAGTAAGAACACATTCCACCTTATTAATTTAATATTTAAAAATTTAAACCGCTAAACCCGCCATTAACAACTACAATAACAGTTGAAATCGTCACTAAAATATTTTTTTTTCTTATAGACATAAAACAAGATGCCCATTTCCATTTGATAGATCTTTACTAGTGTTCTCGCCTTGCTCGCTCTCGGTCCACGGTGGAATTTGCTGTTAAATGGGAAAAAAAAAAAAGAAAAACAGACTCGTTTGGGTCACAATTCGTGGACGTGGGACCCGAACCCACGCAAGCCTTATTATGGAGCGGTAACGCTACCGCTCAACCACTACTATTTTTAGCAGGGTGGATGTATATAATGCATGTTTTTTATGTATGTATGTAATGAAGACAAAAACAATTATATATAGATGTATACTATATGACATTCGTTCAGTGTTGCATGAAAACGTTGAATGAGGCGAAGAATGGATATTTATGAGAGTATTATAGTGAGAGATGTGTCGTCACCTGTATTACTAAAGCTCTTCTTTGCAGCATTATGCATTCTACAAGTCGGCATTTGTATGATGTATAATTTATAATTTTATTTTTTGCCACAAAGTATCGGGCACAATCATTTAACATGTATGGATCATCCACAAACATTCATTTCAATGGGAATTCTGTTGAGTTTTTGAACTCTGTTGATGCCATATGTACTTCAAACGGGAGCTCGATGAATAATGATTTGAAGCACTAAGCAGACATGCACACTGGAATCGTCAAGCTTGGTTAGAAGCACTGAGCAGACATGCGTAGTACTGAGATTGGAGCATGACGGGGCTTCGATGCCTTGAACTTGCGCATTGGGTTAACAGAGGCTTCCAAGCCTCGAGCAGATTCGAAGCCTCGGACATGCGCACTGCGTTGACAGAGGCTCCGAAGCCTCAGACATGCGTAGTACAGTAATCCCTCGCTATATCGCGCTTCGCCTTTCGCGGCTTCACTCTATCGCGGATTTTATATGTAAGCATATTTAAATATATATCGCGGATTTTTTGCTGGTTCACGGATTTCTGAGGACAATGGGTCTTTTAATTTCTGGTACATGCTTCCTCAGTTCGTTTGCCCAGTTGATTTCATACAAGGGACGCTATTGGCAGATGGCTGAGAAGCTACCCAACTTACTTTTCTTTCTCTCTCTCTTGCGCTGACTATCTGTGATCCTGACGTAGGGGGTGTGAGCAGGGGGGCTGTTCGCACACCTAGACAATACGGACGCTCGTCTAAAAATGCTGAAAGATTATCTTCACGTTGCTACCTTCTGTGTGCAGCTTTTAAGTATGCTGCACGGTGCTTTGCATACTTAAAAGCTCAAAGGGCACGTATTGATTTTTGACTTTGTTTTTTTCTCTCTCTCTCTCTCTTTCTCTCTGCTCCTGACGGAGGGGGTGTGAGCTGCCGCCTTCAACAGCTTTGTACCGGCGGTGCTTCGCATACTAAAAAACAAACAGCCCTATTGATTTGTTTGCTTTCCTCTCTGTTTCCTTTGAAGAGGAAGATATGTTTGCATTCTTTTAATTGTGAGACAGAACTGTCATCTCTGTCTTGTCATGGAGCACAGTTTAAACTTTTGAAAAAGAGACAAATGTTTGTTTGCAGTGTTTGAATAACGTTCCTGTCTCTCTACAACCTCCTGTGTTTCTGCACAAATCTGTGACCCAAGCATGACAATATAAAAATAACCATATAAACATATGGTTTCTACTTTGCGGATTTTCTTATTTCGCTGGTGGCTCTGGAACGCAACCCCCGCGATGGAGGAGGGATTACTGTACTGAGATCATGATGGGGCTCCGAAGCCTCAAACATGCGTAGTACTGAGATTTATTTATTTAATTTTGTCTGAAATATTCCTCCATATCTACACACCCAGACCAATAAATTATATAAAAGTACAGACGTAAATTAAAAACATAAAGCAAGGATTTTAATGGGTTATGAGGAAAACAAAAGTAAAATCATTTGAAAATTATTTAATACAAGCTAAAAAAAATTTTGTAAAAGAGAAATCATTTGAAAATATGTATTTAATACAGACAACAGATAAATATTATTGTTATTTAATACTGGCAGTTAGAAAAAAAGAGGGCCGTGGCAAGTAATAACAACCCACTTTGTTGACCCTGTATGTCGCAATGCTGATCCAGAACTGCACAGCAGCGCGGCTGGAGAGCAAAACAGTAAGAGTGTCGCCATCCTCAGCCAACCATAGCAACTGAACAAACTGTAAAGAGGCAGCAAACGTTAGTTTCCTTGTTACATTTGGGTTATTTTCATCAAGACAATCAGAGAAAAGAAAGTATAATTACTTATAAAGTTACAGCTAAGTACCGTAAGAAGGTAGTAAAAATATATTTTTATTACAAAATTTGAAAGTGAACTAAATACGGGACATTTGATTGTCACTGAAAGGTCAGTATAGGACAGGGGACAAAATTATCAAATATGGGACATATCCTGTATCAGGCCCGGCCTTAGGCATAGGCGAAGTAGGCGACCGCCTAGGGCCCCGGCGTCCGGGTGGCCCCGGATCGACTCCTTGGTCTAATTTTCACGCATTTCACAGAGCTTCCAGGGGGCCCCTGGACCCCCCTTTCGCCTAGGGCCCCATAATACCTAAGACCGGGCCTGCCTGTATGTATATAAGAGATGTCTGGCAACCCTAGCCGAACTTATGTTACAAAGTTATTCTGCGTGCTGACATAATTGTATCAATTTTGTTATATATAGTATCAAAATTGGTCCAGTTATAAAATGGCTTCAAAAGTCCATTATAACTGGATCTTATATTATTGGTCATTCAATATTTTAAAACACAGAGGATCATACGTAAAAAGAATGCATTGTCAAATTTTAATTTTCAACACATTTATTACAAATTTCATTACAAATTATAAATTACAAGTTTTTTCAATACAAAATACATAGTTTGAATAAGAGAAAATTATCAAGAGTTCTATTATGATTAATCATTCTTTATTATTAATCACACCTACACAGCAAAATCCAAAGTGTTAATTTCACACCTACAGTGTTAATTTTAACTCTTCTTCGGAGTTTATATAGGTCCACACCAAATCGGGTTCAAGTTACACTTTGTGTAGTGTTATATTTTTCACACTTGTCAGGTATGGAAATCAACACCATAAGAGTTAATTTTTTAACACTAGCAGTGTTTTAAACAACTAAATTCCAGAAACACTCTGCTGGTGTTAAAAAAACAAAAGACTCTTACAGTGTTGATTTCCACACCTGACAAGTGTGGAGTGTCAATATGTTAATAGTGAGTGTTAGTACAGTATATCTGGCCTTGTATTATTTTAGATGCAATATTAAGTTACTGCACCTCATTTTATTTAGTAGCTAATGTCACATTACTAAAAGTTTAATGTATACACATCATACTCCAGATTTAAAAAAAAACAATTAAGACTTTTCCTGTGGTGGGTTGGCACCCTGCCAGGGATTGGTTCCTGCCTTGTGCCCTGTGTTGGCTGGGATTGGCTCCAGCAGACCCCCGTGACCCTGTGTTCGGATTCAGCGGGTTGGAAAATGGATGGATGGAATTAAGACTTTTCAAAATGTTTGTTTTATTAAACAAAACTGTTGTGGAAAGCAGCCCGGACACAGACAGGTAGACATGGTTTCAATTCACCCAACACACATTTATTTATAATTATTATTTCCAAGGTGCACACGCAACCCCCCAAAACTCCCCCAAAATCCAGGCCTTTCTCACTCTGCCTCTCTTCAGGTCCGCCTCCACTCCACTCCTCTCCTCCGAGCTCTGTCCTGCTACACTCCCGACTCCAGCCATCGAATTGAGGGAGGCGGCCCCTTTTATAATCACCCGGATGTGCTCCCCAGTGTGGCGGAAGTGCCGGCTGTGTACCCAGAAGCACTCCGGGTGTCCCTGGTCTTCTTCCCCCCAGCATTTCCAGGTGTGGCAGAAGTGCTGAGGGCCAGGGATCCAAAGGCATTGGGGCTCCCCCTGGCGGTGACCACAGGCCCCTACAGGGTTGAGCTTCAAAGCTCTGTACCCGTAGTCCCCAAAGCCACCAGGGTGGTCGTCCCCTCGTGGTCTGGATGAGGCGTAAGCCCTCCTCCGGTCCTCTTGGGCATCCCGGCTGGGTACCACCCCCAGCCACATGTCACACTGTTTACAAAATATTTCAAAACCGATAAAAAAACAAAAAAAAAATCAGGTTTCACAATCAAGACCATTTAAATAAATAAAAAAGCCCAGTCTCAATGGCAATTTATAGAGGATACAAGGGTTAACTTACATATAGTTTGCAGCTGCTATTAATCCTTTTGTGCAAGTACTGCTCTGTAACACTGAGCTAATCAATATGCATGGCACTACTTGCATGGCAATTGTGTAAAAAATAAATAAGTGCTAGTGGTGATCATTTAAAAAGGATAACATTAAATAAAAGGCTCTAGACATTTGTCAGAGATTCTTCATAGGCGAGGTTAAAAAGGTAATGAACTTTGAAAGTTCATCGATGGCACTCAGGGAGGTGGTTCCTGCAAAAGGGATGAGCTGCTTGTTCACAACCACATAAAAATTGTTGATCCTCTTCTTGGTTTGTACTACTGCAAGTATGAATGGTTGGTGACCTTCTCACCTGCTGAGATGTTCTTCAATGCTAGTACAGGACTATAAAAAAATGACGCATGATGCATTTGATAAATACACAGCAATTTCAAAACAGAAGAGAATTATTTAATACATTAAACACTTCAAACAATGAATAACATTTTATCAGGTTGAAAATATGAAAAGTCCAACACCTAAAATTGAACACAGTAAGTTTGGAGGTTGTCAGCAATCGCAAGTTACAAGTGTTTGTAATTCATGTCATGTTCAAAGGGAAGAAGAAAATATGCCAGAAAGCACAAGTACAGACCACTGCGATATGGTTAAAACTGATATTACATTTACATGTTACCAATAGGACTAAAAATTAAACATTACATATTGGTCTTGGGTGAAAAGCAAGAGAACAACTTCCTTCAGTACCAATCAACCAAAAAAAAAAAATCATCTATGACTGTACAACACATTGCAAAGACATTGATCTTGCATTAATAAATAAATGTACCTTATGTAAATGTACAAGCCTATCAACAGCTTCAGTTGGACTGATTGTAGCCTCGTTCCTCCCAGCAGAAGGTGGTAACAAATACAACAGCAGCAAGAAAGAGGAAATGTCACTGTTACACTCTGATGGAAAGAGAAGGGGTCAATGTTTAAAAATATTAATATTTACAGTGGTGTGAAAAACTATTTGCCCCCTTCCTGATTTCTTATTCTTTTGCATGTTTGTCACACAAAATGTTTCTGATCATCAAACACATTTAACAATTAGTCAAATATAACACAAGTAAACACAAAATGCAGTTTTTAAATGGTGGTTTTTATTATTTAGGGAGAAAAAAAATCCAAATCTACATGGCCCTGTGTGAAAAAGTAATTGCCCCCTTGTTAAAAAATAACCTAACTGTGGTGTATCACACCTGAGTTCAATTTCCATAGCCACCCCCCAGGCCTGATTACTGCCACACCTGTTTCAATCAAGAAATCACTTAAATAGGAGCTGCCTGACACAGAGAAGTAGACCAAAAGCACCTCAAAAGCTAGACATCATGCCAAGATCCAAAGAAATTCAGGAACAAATGAGAACAGAAGTAATTGAGATCTGTCAGTCTGGTAAAGGTTATAAAGCCATTTCTAAAGCTTTGGGACTCCAGCGAACCACAGTGAGAGCCATTATCCACAAATGGCAAAAACATGGAACAGTGGTGAACCTTCCCAGGAGTGGCCGGCCTGACCAAAATTACCCCAAGAGCGCAGAGACGACTCATCCGAGAGGTCACAAAAGACCCCAGGATAACGTCTAAAGAACTGCAGGCCTCACTTGCCTCAATTAAGGTCAGTGTTCACGACTCCACCATAAGAAAGAGACTGGGCAAAAAACGGCCTGCTTGGCAGATTTCCAAGACGCAAACCACTGTTAAGCAAAAAGAACATTAGGGCTCGTCTCAATTTTGCTAAGAAACATCTCAATGATTGCCAAGACTTTTGGGAAAATACCTTGTGGACTGATGAGTCAAAAGTTGAACTTTTTGGAAGGCAAATGTCCGGTTACATCTGGCGTAAAAGGAACACAGCATTTCAGAAAAAGAACATCATACCAACAGTAAAATATGGTGGTGGTAGTGTGATGGTCTGGGGTTGTTTTGCTGCTTCAGGACCTGGAAGGCTTGCTGTGATAGATGGAACCATGAATTCTACTGTCTACCAAAAAATCCTGAAGGAGAATGTCCGGCCATCTGTTCGTCAACTCAAGCTGAAGCGATCTTGGGTGCTGCAACAGGACAATGACCCCAAAACACACCAGCAAATCCACCTCTGAATGGCTGAAGAAAAACAAAATGAAGACTTTGGAGTGGCCTAGTCAAAGTCCTGACCTGAATCCAATTGAGATGCTATGGCATGACCTTAAAAAGGCGGTTCATGCTAGAAAAACCCTCAAATAACGCTGAATTACAACAATTTTGCAAAGATGAGTGGGCCAAAATTCCTCCAGAGCGCTGTAATAGACTCATTGCAAGTTATCGCAAACGCTTGATTGCAGTTAATGCTGCTAAGGGTGGCCCAACCAGTTATTAGGTTCAGGGGGCAATTACTTTTTCACACAGGGCCATGTAGGTTTGGATTTTTTTTTCTCCCTAAATAATAAAAACCACCATTTACAAACTGCATTTTGTGTTTACTTGTGTTATATTTGACTAATGGTTAAATGTGTTTGATGATCAGAAACATTTTGTGTGACAAACATGCAAAAGAATAAGAAATCAGGAAGGGGGCAAATAGTTTTTCACACCACTGTATATAGGACCACACCAAATCGGGTATTAGTATGCAGAACAGAGGGCCTTGCCTGTCAGACTCTTGTTTCTCTGTTGCAGTGATATCATTTTGAAATTCTGCTGTCAAAGTGAGAGACTTTGCTTCTTTGATGACTTTTTGCTTGAATGCTGTCTCCTATTGCTCAAGCAATATTGAACAGCAAAATAAAGTCTTGATTCACCTAATAAAATTGCATATAGGAAAACAACACAAAGCCATCATGTCTCAATCACACTTAATTCCTTAAGCCTAGAAATAAATAGAAGAGAATGTTTGTACTTCTCAAACCTGCCACCTTCTCTGGCATTACTCGAGTTTGAGCTTGCAGACAGGTCCTGCTGTCTTCTCCCCAACCCTTCTACGTCACTGGAGTTTGAAAGCGCATCAGTGCATGTACTTGGTGTTAAGGTAGCAGGGGGTGAAAATTCTTCTTTCCAAAAGGGAAGATCAATATTGATTATTTTTCAAATATTTTACAAAGACATTTGAACATTTCTGAATAAAATTATGCACCATCAGTATCATCCAGGTCAGCAAAAAGTCCTTGTGGAGGACATTTTACTGTGAAGTAAATCTGTGGTTTGCTCTGAATCAACTCTTGAAAAATATCTTCCTCCACATTAGTATCTGTCTCATCAAAGGAGAAATTTGATAATAAATGTCAATAAAATCCATCCATCCATCCATTTTCCAACCCGCTGAATCCTAACACAGGGGTCTGCTGGAGCCAATCCCAGCCAACACAGGGTGCACCGCTGTCAATAAAATGAATTTTTCAAATCAGAAGAAACATTAGCTAACGCTTAATTAAATTCAAACTTACCTTCATTTAGAAACTCTTCAAATTTTAATCCAACTAGCAATTTAATGTATTTTTTCACTTGAAGGTAACTCACCCTCACCAGCATAATGACCCCAAATAAAAGAACTTTGATGTTAGCTTAGAGAGAGCAGCTGTTTAACAATCTGGTAGAACAGGCTAATATTGGCTAATGCAACTTAAATTTTCATTACATTTTCTAACTTACTTGTTGCTACATAAAATATTTAAGAACATAAATAAATCTAATATGGAGGGATATGTTTGTCAAAATTAAATAAATACATGTTTAGATAAATAAATGAATCTGAATAATTGAGTATAAGTTGTTATTGGGTGATAAAAATGACATGAAATGTAAGTATAACTGATTATTTTTAACTAGGAATATATGTTTTTTTTACTTCATTAATTAAATCATGTATTCATTTATTTATTTATCTCTAAAGTTATTTATTTAACCCCTTGTCACCTGAGGGAATTTTTCAGCTATACACTATAATAAACCCTTATTATCCAATAAATAAAGAAGGACATTCATTTTTGACATATAACTTTTCAAATGTGCTAGAAATTATGTTTGTGTCAAATTTAAACATCCATTTACTCAAAAACTAACGTGATTTGTCAATTGTTTTGTTATAAAATACAGTATATTTCAAGGTCAAGAATGCCAAGTCAGTTTTTTCACCTCTGAGGTGTTTCCAGACATGTCAACTGTACCTGTAAAAAGTTTCATGTTGATAACACAAAAAATAAATAATAATTACAGCATTAAGCACCACCATGGCTCCATAATATAAAACTTATATCAAATAATCTAAAATATTTATATAACATAAACAATTTATCGCTAATGCTTGCTGTAAATTTTGATATATAACAATTCTATATTTGATGTCACTTTCTGAAGTTACATACAACAACACGTGAAAATCACTCTGCAACTCACTACGAGTGTGTAGTACAGACCCGTGGCTTTGAAATGAGGTTGTTTAGATAGATAGATACTTTATTAATCATCTGCTTTCAACATCCATCCGCTTTCTTCACTGGTACAATGGGAGAATTAACAGGAGAGTACTTAATAGGAATAATAGCTCCTCATTCGACTACATCTTTATGTACAGCAGCAATTCCGAGTTCAGCCTCGGGAGAAAGAGAATATTGTGCAAGGTGAGAGAAGGCAGTCATTATGCAGTTAAATGAGCACCTTAATAAACATGCTATTCTTGATAAATTTCAGTCAGGTTTTAGAACAAATCACAGCACAGAAACTGCACTCGTTAAAGTAGTAAATGACTTGCGGGTAAATGCAGACAGAGGCCATTTATCTGTTCTCATCCTCTTAGATCTGAGTGCCGCATTTGACACCATTGATCATAATATTCTTAAAAATTGCCTTAGTCAGTGGGTGGGCCTCTCTGGCAGCGTCTTAAATTGGTTTGAATCCTACCTGGCAGGGAGAAAATTCTTTGTTAGTTGTGGTAATTATAACTCAAAGACACATGATATCCTATATGGTGTTCCACAAGGCTCTATCCTGGGTCCGCTGCTCTTCTCAATCTACATGCTTCCGTTAGGTCAGATTATCTCAGGGCACAACGTGAGCTACCACAGCTATGCTGATGACACACAGCTGTATGTATCAATTGCACCTGATGACCCCAAATCTCTTGATTCACTAACACAATGTCTGACTTGTATTTCAGAATGGATGAATAGTAACTTTCTCAAGTTAAATAAAGAGAAAACTGAAATCTTAGTAATTGGCAATAATGAATATAATGAGGCTATTAGAAATAAACTGGAAGCATTAGGATTAAAAGTCAAAATGGAGGTAAAAAGCTTAGGGGTAACTGTTGACTGTAATCTAAATTTTAAATCGCATATTAATCAGATCACTAGGACAGCATTTTTTCACTTAAGAAACATAGCAAAAGTTAGACCTCTTATATCATTGAAAGATGCTGAGAAATTAGTTCATGCATTTGTTTTCAGTCGACTAGATTACTGTAACGCACTCCTCTCAGGACTACCCAAAAAAGACAAAAATCGTTTGCAACTAGTGCAGAATGCAGCTGCTAGAATCCTTACCAGGAAAAGAAAATCCGAACACATTTCTCCAGTTTTGATGTCACTACACTGGTTACTTGTGTCATTCAGGATTGACTTTAAAATTTTGCTTATGGTTTATAAAGCCTTAAATAATCTCGCCCCGGCTTATATATCGGAATGTCTGTCGTCTAATATTCCAAATCGCAACCTCAGATCCTCAACTGAGTGTCTCCTTAGAATTCCAAGAACTAAACTTAAAAGAAGTGGTGAGGCGGCCTTCTGCTGTTATGCACCTAAAATCTGGAATAGCCTGCCAATAGGAATTCGCCAGGCTAATACAGTGGAGCACTTTAAAAAACTGCTGAAAACACATTACTTTAACATGGCCTTCTCATAACTTCACTGTAATTTAAATCCTGATACTCTGTATGTCCAATTCATTATAATAACCATTCATGGTGGCTCTAAAATCTGTACTAACCCCTACTCTCTCTTCTGTTTCCTTTTCCGATGTCCTTTGCCACCACCATCTACTCTAAGTACCATGATGTTCCAAAAATGATGGATGGATTAAAAGCCAGAAGTCTGTATGAGCATCAGCATTAAGTGACTCCGTGAGAACCCTAACTACAAAGAGGACTATTTCATTTATGTTAGGTAGAATGCCCAGAGGGGACTGGGCGGGCTCGTGGCCTGGAACCCCTACAGATTTTATTTTTTTCTCCAGCCGTCTGGAGTTTTTTTTTTTGTTTTTTCTGTCCACCCTGGCCATCGGACCTTACTCCTTTTCTATGTTAACTAATGTTGTCTTATTTTAATTTCTTATTTTGTCTTTTATTTTTCTTTTCTTCATTATGTAAAGCACTTTGAGCTACTCTTTGTATGAAAATGTGCTATATAAATAAATGTTGTTGTTGTTGATGGAAGGATGACTTTGGGAAGACCACTAAGGGTTTGCAATTTGCAATCCTGCCAAAATCATTTTTACCCTGGGACCACAAAGCGTCAGGGCTGGTGGACAGCCAAAGTAAGAAGTCGGTTTGCAGGGAATACAGAGAAGAAGACGAGTGACAAAGGGAACGAACGACTAGCAGGTCGATTTGGATTGACACCTTAGTAACCAGGTTATCAGGGGTGACAAAAATTCCTGGTGCAATGAAATTCCAATTAGTCCTATTTTGACATTGTTCAACCCATTCTCCAATTTCTACCCAACTACCGGTGTTAGACTTTGCAGGGAATCTTGGGGAACTGAACCTCCTAAATAGAAATTTTTCTGTAAGTGTGTAAGGTGAACTGAGACAGCAGCTTTAGTGGGTGGGATGAAAATATAAGGGATGTGAAGAGAGGAGAGGGAAGATTCTAGCCAAGGGATGTCAACTTCAGTGGGGAAATATTGGGCAGTACAGTGGAGAGTGTCGGGGACTTGGAGGTGGGGAAGTATGGAGGGCGTTAAGGAGGAAGATGTGTGGGGAGATGTTTAGGGTCCAAGAAGCAAAGGAAGGGCGAGGGGGTCGGAAAGTTTTGGAAATGAGTTTGGGAATCGAGCAGTAGAATCCTTGTTAAGACAGAGAGATTAAAACAGATAGTTTGGTCATGAAATCTCGTCCCAATAAGTTAACTGGACACAGTTGATTTAACAGGTATCGATGTGTCAAAGGAGAACTATCAGTGGAGAGTTGAACTTGAAGAGGCTTGGAAACGGATAAGGTGTGAGGTTGTCCTGAGGCAGTAAGGACGTTCACAGTGTCTTTTGAGGCAGGAAGCTCCAACAGTGATAGAGTTGAGCGGGTAGTTTCAGTGTCCACAAGGAAGACAGTTTCCTTGCCATTCACTATCAAAGTCAGTAAAGGGTTTGTATCTACATGAGAGTGAGCAAGGGAAACTGATTAAGGTGGCTGGGGGTACCTGCTATTTCCTAGGACCAGGGGATGTCACTGGGTTCCAGAAGCGGAGGTGGTGGTGGTGGACGCTTGTTCGGGCAGTTCCGTCGAAAGTGACCATGCTCGCCTCAGTTATAGCAGGTGAAAGGAGTTGAGGACTGTTCTGATGATGTGGGCACCTGGGTGAATGAATTAGTAGGTGTGGAAGGTTGGAATCTGCAACCTTTTCCTCGCCCTCTTCCTCCGAAGAGGTGTCCATGGCCACAGCTTTGAAATCCTCTGCTCCTGCCTGTTCCTCCTGTGTAATATTGTAGCTGTGCCGCTATCAGTTTAATCTGTGTATCGGACTCTTTTTGTTTGGATTGTCTCTCAGCATGCTCGGCATGGCTTTTGACTTCGTCAAAAGTGGCACTTTCCCAGCCTATGCAAGACGTTCTAACTTTGTTCTGTATATCGCTTCTTAGTCCTGAGACAAAAGGGGGAACAGCAGCACGGTTTCGATCTTCACCCTCTTGAAGGCCGGAATGGTTAGCCATCAAGTCTTGAATTCTATGGGCCCATTCATCAAACCTTTAAAGGTTCCCATTGTTCTTAAAATTGAGGCTCCTCATTTTCATTCTGGTTTAAGGAATAGTTCCATCTCCAGGTGGTCCCGTTTCCTGTAGTCCTATGATTCACTGTTGCCCAGGTGGTGCCTAGCTTTTGGCGTAACACCTGTGCCCACTCCGCAGCATTTGGCTTATACATGTCGTCGAACTGCTGAAGTGATTCTATAAATTTTATTCCACCGACTCCCTTGGGGTCTGGCAGTTCTGACACCACATCTTTTAACTCTTGGATGTCCCAATTTCGATGTATCATGACCGTGGTGGGGTTGTTAGGCTCTGGGGGTTGGTCGGGGTTGTGTCTGGGGTTAGGGACTTGAAATAAAGGGCAAGAAAACTCGGGTCCAGGATTCTGCTGCTTTGGTGGAATGAAGCTGCATCTCAATTGGGGGCTTAGGTGTGATTGTAATGTTTGGCTTCTAGTATGGATAGAAATTGGGGATTGAAATGGAGTATGTGACTGGGGTTCAGTATAACTTCCAGACCGGGTGTCTCTGGTTTCGTAATCTGGGTCTGAATGAGGGGACGGGTCATAGTGAAACTGTTGGTCATAAAAGTCTGTTCCGGGCAGATCATCGGTTATTAGAGTGGTCGATGGGGCATTGAGAGCAGTAGGAGGAGGTGGGGGTTGATAAGGAGGTGGGGAGTGGATGATTGGGCAAAGGGGATCCTTCTTATCCAACTTCTTTCGCCTATGGTCTGGGTCTACCACCGCTTTGCTTATTCCATTTTTTACACGCTTTCTTAAAGTCTAGTCCTGTTTTCTTTTCCACTAATTGTGTAGGCGAGACCCACTTTGGGCCCTGCCTGGGTTTTGTGAGCCTCCAAAAATAATCCTTCCAACAGTGGCTTTTGGTTCCCTAACGGAATCTTGACCGGTTTACTATTCATTTTCCCCATTGTCAGTGAGATTTCCGCACTTTTCTAAATTCCGTGTCGCCCAAATGTCGCTTCACTCCCGGTTCCTCCTGTCCCCTGGGATGATCAACCTGATTAGCGGACTGACAGTCTCATCCGAAAGCCGCTGGTTAAGTAATCAGTTCCCTGAGTGACCCGTTGGGTTCAGGATATAACCAGACCGTTAGAGTGAAGAATCTCACCCTCTCACAACAGAGCTTTTTCCCCAATCACGAAATGTTTTAAGCCTCTAAGAGACTTCTTCTTTGTTTCCTAGGGAGTGTACTTAACTCACATCCTTAACATTCATAATCTTTTCACACTGTTTTATTTCAGAGAGCTTATCTATACATTCCAGTCCACTCACTGCCTGGTTTCTTTTCCCCAGTTGGACTCCCTCAGTCTACTCACCAAGGATTTTCCTCCTGCCTGGAACTTCCCAGTTCACTCGTCTTTCAGGAAAAAGTCAGAGGAGGAGATGGACTCCCCACGCAGGACTCACCAGAGGCAGGCCAGTCCTACCTTTTTCCAGAGCTGGTCCTCCCGATCCGGCCAGAATCGGTTCTTTCACCGGTCCTCTGGATGATCCAGCTCAAGGAGTCACTTGGCCGTCTCTGTCCCTGTTCGGGCACCAGAAAACTGTGGTCGCTGAAAGCCAGGAACGACAGGAGACGGATACCCATGTAAAGTAAAAAGCAATTTCTTTATTCTTGGTGAGCAGGAGGCCGCAGCAGCTGTCAGCTCAGTTAGCTACAGGCAGCCTCCCGTCAGCAAGGAGTTTCCCTCTTTTTATACCCAGCTTGTTTATTAAACAAAAAAGAGGAAATATGGCAGTTCATTCTGAGGTCATACATAGATTGTTATAGCATGTGGTCACACCCTGGATTGGAACGTGCAGGAGCGCACAGTGTTTCTTACAGATAAGAGTTATTAGCATACTCAGTCTTAAGCAATACGCCCTTATCAGCACCGCACATACACAAGACCAGTTGCAGCAATTTCTTATCCTAACTGTCACAGGGTGAGTGCAGCTTCAGCAGATTAGACAATACTTATTTCCTCATTCTTCGTACACACATAGCTTATACAATATCAAAGGTTACATAAAGTTAGTTTAATAAATTACATTAATAGCACAAGAAATACATTCTTATAGCTTAATATCTACCTTAGTTAAACACATCCTATTTAATGCCTAAGTGACACATTCCTATAATTTTATTAGCACCACACTTCTTATTATTCAGGAACACTGAAACTTCTTAACTCTATTCTTTCTCATTAATCATAAACAATGCAACATAACTATTATATGTGTTGTTACTTTTTTTATTTATTCTCACCAAACGTTACATATCTACATGGGAAATGAACATGGGTAATATGTTTATAATCATTACAATTAAAATACACTGTTAAAATATATTGAGCAAATTGAGACACATCAGCCTTTAGGAAATATAAAAAAGCTTGTGCGCTGTCATTTAGGACAGAATGCATTGTTAACGTGACGCACTCTCTAATGACACGATGTCATGAAAAAAAAGAAACAGCACAGTCCATGCAAACTCATATCCTCTTTGATTTTTTACCTTATTATTAATTGTCAATATCAAAATATCATTTTAAGAAGATGATAAGTCTGCTATAGTCATTTCAATTATGGCTCCATTTTAAAAAGGTTGTATATACAGAATATAAAACAGAGTCTCAATGATGCGGGACTCGCAAATAGTAGTAACGAATAATATGTGACACTGAGAAATTATAATTGCCAATAACGGAAACAAATAAAAACTAAAACGAACACTGCAAACGTAGGCATTTCAATAATTAATTTATGAGGTTTGTGTGTGCATTTCAATATCGATTTAAGAACTAGGTACTATAAACGGTAGCTCAAGCAGCACTTAACAGTAAATAGTCTAACAGGACAATGACAGGCTGAAACGAAAATGCTGCGCCACTACAATAAAGGTTCACACTGTCATTCTGCATGTTTAGAAGGCGCTGATTGGCTGAAACTGTTTATAGCGAATTATCTATAGAAGGGAAGTGGGGAGAAGTTATATACTATAATACCTTATAAACAGTGGTAAGTCTGTGAAATTTGAGGCATTCTGACAAAGGCTACATATTAATAATACAAAAGGGGAAAGTAGAGCAATACTACAATATTACTCTACCAAGACAAAACAATTGGCGGAGTCCGGCAGGATTTTGGGGTAACCATGTTTTGCACCCTGTTTGCAAGTACTGTTGTTGTATATGTACATGTGTGTATGTACCTGAATTTTAGGGCACCCAGTGTACAAATGCGGTGGAAGCAAAACATTGTTTGGTTGCTGAATGGAATATAACTAACAAAGTGTAGAGACTTTGTTAGGACACCTGCATGTTTGTTAGTGCTGGTGGTAGTGAGTTCCTAATTAAACTGTTAGAGAGTGGTGGGACATGCATGCGTCATTCATACGGCACTTATTTGTTTAGGAACTTTGTGTATGTATGTGAATGTTTGCTTACAGGGGCAAAAGTAGGCCAACCCATAACAAAGTTGGCAAATTGTATTAGAGTAGCATTGTAGACTCAGAAAGGCCTAAATTCATATTAAAAGCAGCCATCTTCCAATGGAGTGGCAGGCCAAAGCTAGGAAATCAAAACCTGTAGTGCAGGTAGAGAAAGAAGCTGAGCTGAGCAGGCCACAAAATGGAAGGGAGCTGGAAGGATTAAAATCAGGAAAAAAGACATCTGGTATAAAGAAGACAGCTGCTGTTATAAGAGGATTACTATCTTGTATTATTGGTAATAAGGAAGATCAGTATGAGAAAGAAAATAGTAAAGTAGATGAAAGTGAAAGTTGTGGAATGTTGTGTGAAAATTTTGAGAGATGTAACAGTTGGTGTGAAAAATGTGAAGTGTTAGCATATAGAACACCCACTGCTGAAGTAGAAAGCAATGAAAGCAGGGGAAAAAAGGAGTGTAAACCACCCATGGTGAAAGTTAGGGGCATAGTAACATAATCTGACTGGAACCTTAAAACATGGGTGGGTGACTTACATGAGACAGATGAGTGCTCAGAAAAAGAGTGTGAATGTGAGTGTGAGCAAAAGGAGAGAGATGAAAGGAAGTTTCCTTCCATTATTCTCCACTGCACCACAATCTCCAGGTAATTCTGAGGTCTGCTCAGTACGTAAAGAACATGCTACACTGATAGATATTTCACCACTGTTAGGAAAGGTAACCAGTGCTGCATTGAAATATGATTTAGGAAAAAGAAATCAGATAGAAGGCAGAGAAGCTGGTGAGTGTGAATGGCAATTGTTGAGTGAAGGGCATGAAATGGAT
This sequence comes from Erpetoichthys calabaricus, assembly GCF_900747795.2. Lineage (NCBI taxonomy): Eukaryota > Metazoa > Chordata > Cladistia > Polypteriformes > Polypteridae > Erpetoichthys > Erpetoichthys calabaricus. The sequence continues at coordinate 347,527,855 of NC_041394.2, read as the reverse complement.
AATGGCATAAGGATACTGAGTGAAGAAAGTGTGGAATTAAAACAAAGAACAATTGAAATTAAGGGAATTCAAGTGTTTGTGTGTGGAAGGTCTGAGAGTGCTAGTGCAAGAATGACTGAGTTGGAAATAAAGTGCAGCAGTTTAGGAGTTGGTTTGAATGAAACAGGACAAGCCAAAGAACAAAGGATGGGGGATGGTGCAGCAGGAAGGTTTAAAAGCTCAGGCAGCAAGTCAGGAATGCACAGGGGGGTGAAAGTCCTAACAGCTCTGCTGGGCCAGTCAGTAATTAAAAAGCACACACACATAGGTTCAGTAATTCAAAACCTGACTGACCAATTGTTTAAAAAGACAGCCTATGAATCTCCCTGCAATAAAATGGAGAAAAGTAAGCTGGTGTTGGGTAAAGAACACAGGTCAGTTTCAGGAGAGATGCAGGACTTGGCACTTGTATTCTGGAGAGGTTTTAGCCCACACTTTTAGGTAGAAGTTACCATAAAATAAAAAAGGACACACAGGCAATGAAAAAAAATAGAATGGTAGCACAGGATGACAGGAAAGGGAAAATATTTATTTCTGTTTCAATTTCCTGATCTTTTGCAATAGTGCTACTTCTGTTGTAAGGTTTTAGAGACTTTCTGTTGGTGCAGGTAATAAATAGGGAAGGCAATTAGCAGAGTAAAATCCATGAAGGAGATCGGGTTACCATTAGCACATTGGAGCAGAGTGGCAATGTGGCAAGCTGTCCCAATGAATGCCCAGAAGCAAAGTTTGAATGCTGGCAAAAGGTTAACAACCAAGATGATCAGATGGACAGACACTGCTTTGTCACCTTCCATTTTACAGACCTGCATACATAGCGGAACGAATAAAGAAGCTAAGATGACAAGCAAAGACTAAAGACAAAAACATGAAGAAGAACTGAAGAGACAGCAAGGAAAAAGACACTCGCTGGGGTTTAAGGGAGTAACAAGTCCACAAGTCATGCAATAATAATAGAACTAGTCACAGTAGCTATAATTTAAAAGAAAAGGTTTGTTCATTACTGCAGCAAATTTATATTCCATGGGGTGGAAACTGAACAAACCAGTTAGGAATGCCAAAATAAGGGGATTAATTTTGAAGTATAGATTCTGGGTATTAATTAAGTGGGATCATTAGATAGATAGATAGATAGATAGATAGATAGATAGATAGATAGATAGATAGATAGATAGATAGATAGATAGATAGATAGATAGATAGATAGATAGATAGATAGATAGATACTTTATTAATCCCGATGGGAAATTCACATTCTTCAGCAGCAGCATACTGATACAATAAATAATATTAAATTAAAGAATGATAATAATACAGGTGAAAAAAAAACAGACAATAACTATGTATAATGTTAAATATTAACGTTTACCCCCCCTGGTGGAATTAAAGAGTCGCATAGTTTGGGGGAGGAACGATCTCCTCAATCTGTCTGTGGAGCAGGACAGTGACAGCAGTCTGTCGCTGAAGCTGCTCTTCTGTCTGGAGATGACATTATTTAGTGGATGCAGTGGATTCTCCATAATTGATAGGAGCCTGCTGAGCGCCCTTCGCTCTGCCACAGATGTTAAACTGTCCAGCTCCATGCCAACAATAGAGCCTGCCTTCCTCACCAGTTTGTCCAGGCGTGAGGCGTCTTCCCTCTTAATGCTGCCTCCCCAGCACACCACTGCGTAGAAGAGGGCGCTCGCCACAACTGTTTGATAGAACATCTGCAGCATCTTATTGCGATGTTGAAGGAAGCCAGCCTTCTAAGGAAGTATAACCGGCTCTGTCCTTTCTTGCACAGCGCATCAGTATTGGCAGTCCAGTCTAATTTATCATCCAGCTGCACTCCCAGATATTTATAGGTCTGCACCATCTGCACACAGTCACCTTTGATGATCACTGGGTCTATGAGGGGTCTGGGCCTCCTAAAATCCACCACCAGCTCCTTGGTTTTGCTGGTGTTCAGGTGTAGGTGGTTTGAGTCGGACCATTTAACAAAGTCATTGATTAGGTTTCTATACTCCTCCTCCAGCCCATTCCTGATACAGCCCACGATAGCAGTGTCATCAGCGAACTTTTGCACATGGCAGGACTCCGAGTTGTATTGGAAGTCCGATGTATATAGGCTGAACAGGACCGGAGAAAGTACAGTCCCTGTGGCGCTCCTGTGTTGCTGACCACAATGTCAGACGTGCAGTTCCCAAGACGCACATACTGAGGTCTGTCTTTAAGATAGTCCACGATCCATGCCACTAGGTATGAATCTAATCCCATCTCTGTCAGCTTGTCCCTAAGGAGCAGAGGTTGGATTGTGTTGAAGGCGCTAGAGAAGTCTAGAAACATAATTCTTACAGCCCCACTGCCTCTGTCCAAGTGAGAGAGTGATCGGTGTAGCATATAGATGATGGCATCTTCCGCTCCCACCTTCTCCTGATATGCAAACTGCAGAGGGTCAAGGGCGTGTTGAACCTGTGGCCTAAGGTGGTGAAGCAGCAGCCTCTCCATGGTCTTCATCACATGTGATGTCAGAGCAACAGGCCGAAAGTCATTCAGCTCACTAGGACGTGATACCTTTGGGACTGGGGTGATACAAGATGTTTTCCAAAGCCTCGGGACTCTCCCCTGTTCCAGGCTCAGGTTGAAGATGCGCTGTAGAGGACCCCCCAGCTCCGATGCACAGACCTTCAGCAGTCGTAGCGATACTCCATCTGGACCCGCTGCTTTGCTGGCACGAAGTCTCCTCAGCTCTCTGCTCACTTGCGCTGTTGTTATTATGGGTGGGGATGTTTTTCCTATGCTGGTATCAGCAGAAGGATGTGTGGAGGGTGCAGTACTCCGAGATGAGAGTGAGAGTGGGTTAGGGTGGTCAAACCTGTTAAAAAAGTTCTTCATTTGGTTTGCTCTCTTCACGTCTCTCTCAATGGTGGTACCCCGCTTCAAGCTGCAGCCAGTGATGATCTTCATCCCATTCCACACTTCCTTCATGCTGTTATTCTGCAACTTCTGCTCCAGCTTTCTCCTGTACTGCTCCTTCGCCGCCCTGAGTTGGACTCGGAGTTCCTTCTGCACGCGCTTGAGCTCATGCTGATCACCGTCTTTAAAAGCCCTTTTCTTCTGATTCAAAAGGCCCTTGATGTCACTTGTAATCCATGGCTTGTTGTTAGCATAGCAGCGTACAGTTCTTACTGGAACTACAATGTCCATACAGAAGTTGATGTAGTCAGTAGTGCAGTCAACAACTTCCTCAATGTTCTCATTATGAGATCCCTGCAGGATATCCCAGTCTGTAGTTCCAAAAAGTTCTCTCAGAGTATTCTCAGCTTCCGGGGTCCACTTCCTGAATGATCGTGTGGTTACAGGTAGGACTCTAACTTTTGGTTTATAGTGAGGCTGAAGCTGAACCAGGTTATGATCTCCTTTCCCAAGCGCAGGCAGCGGGGTGGCGCTGTATGCGTCTTTAACGTTTGCATACAGTAAATCAATAGTCTTATTTCCCCGGGTGTTACAGTCCACATACTGGGAGAATGCAGGTAATGTTTTGTCCAGCGTCACATGGTTAAAGTCTCCAGCGATTAGCACAAGCGCCTCAGGGTGCTGCGTTTGTAACTTAGCAACAGCGGAATGGATGATGTCACTCGCTGACTCCACGTCTGCCCGAGGAGGAATGTATACAATAACAACAATGACGTGTCCAAACTCTCTGGGCAAATAGTAGGGACGTAAACTTACGGCCAACAGTTCGATGTCCCTGCAGCAAGTAGAGATTTTGACGTTAACATGTCCAGAGTGACACCACCGTGTATTAACATAGAGAGCGAGTCCTCCTCCTTTGTGCTTACCACAGGTACTTGCATCTCTGTCCGCTCTAACTGTGCTAAACCCGGATAGCTCCACGTTGGCATCTGGGGTGGTGTTATTTAGCCACGTTTCGCAGAAACACAACAAACTGCATTCTCTGTAGGTCCTTACATTTTTCACCAGCGCAGCCAGTTCGCCGATCTTATTTGAGATTGAGTTTACATTCCCCAGAATCACAGAAGGCACCGAAGGCTTGAAACGCCACTTTCTCGCAAGCCGCTTCTTTTTTAGCTTAGTGCCGGCTTTGCTGCCACAATACCGCCTTCTTACCTCGTCGGGTAAATATGGAACCACACCGGCACTGGCATTTGTTCTCAGCGCCCGAAGTTGAGTACTTGAATAGGCGAGTCTCGGCGTGTTAAAATCCATGCCCACGTTGTAAAAGTAAGTGTGTCCAGGGAAGGAATCCTCATAAAATAAAGTGGTAGGAGTGATCAATAAATAAAAATAGAAAAATAAAAGTAGAAAAGTACACATACATATACAGTCATACACGGAGCTGCTGAAAAGGCTACCACTCACGGCCGCGCCGGATGCTCAGATATAATGCTCATTAATATAATTAATAGTATTATTAAGGAAAATGTATACTAAGAAAATTGGTGAACCTTTCTGGAAAGCAGGTACAGATGGTACATTTGCAAGTCATATGGGCTCCGATGTTAAGGTATAGTTTTATTGGGAAAATACAGAAGCCCTGCCGAGATTGTTGGCTGTGGTACAGGCACAGGACCAGTGGGCCAATTCTGAACCGAGGTGTTTAGCACAGCGAGTATGCATATGGTGAGCAAACAACTCTAGGGGTGGCCTACAGGGGGAATGATGAGGGTTGCATAGCTATGATATCGCATGGTGGTGATGCCAGCCTATACTGGTAAAGGCTGATGGCAATCAAGATTTGCACCATGGGTAAAAAAGTACAAGAAGCAACTAAGTCAACCCCAAATGTGCAAAGAGGGGCCACAAATGTTGGTTGGTGAACAGTTTATGCAATGGCACATGTGCTCTCACTTGGGCAATAGTGGTTGGACTAGGCACCTGTGGTGTGTTACCTTTGACATTTTGAAGTTAATAGTACAGCTGCATATGCTTAAATGGATAGTTTGGGACAGGGGGTCTAATTAGCAGTTAGACACAAAACCAGTATAGTTTAAGAAAAGAATTCACACAATAGACTTAAGTTGCAGTGGGTTAGTTTAGTGGAAGGTGTGGACTTGTCTCATTTTGAACCACCAGATCTGATGACATATGAAGACTGCAGAAAAGCTAAAGGAACAGCTGAAGCAATCCGGAGCAGATACAAGTCATCAGGAGCACATCCATGTTCTTCAGATTGTCTTTGAACTAAAGAAGATATGTAATGGACAAATGGTCATGCACAACTTTGAAAACTGGGAAAGCAAATACTACAAACCAAAGCACAAGTTATTCAACAGATTCTTCAAACAATTAAGACTGTTTAATTATAAAGACATTGTACAAAACATTTAACGGGGTGGAATGTAGTGATGTGAAATTTTACATACAAGTTGATAGATATTTTGTAGGTCTTTATTTGTAACTTAGGCAAAGCAATGTAATTAATATTAGTGTTATATTAGTGAGAAGAATTCATGTTTGACCCTGCCTTTTAGGAATGGGTCTCTGAATATTACGACAGAGTTGGGGGGGGGGTGCCTTAAACAAGTTTGGCTGATGTTTCTATGAAGTCTCTCAGTCAACCCCCATAGGAAAGTCAGGCTGCCCAACTGGCAAACTTTAACTCAACAAATGGTGTTGGGGGTGGCAGGTGTGAAGATGTTCTATCGCCCCATTGGTCTGAAGTATGGCTGTATGGAACTGGCTTGTATCAGAAGACTTTAAGTACCACGACATCCTATTGGCTCTAGGGGTTGGACAGAGAATGTATAAATCTGCTCACTCCCTCACACTCGCTCACTTACCAAACTGATTCATGAAGTGAAAAGGGCAACACAATGAAGAGCACAGCTCAGCAGCCATATTGAGACAGGCATGTGGCCTGTTCTGAAGAAAGCGGACCACAAAATGATGCCTTGAGACATTTTAATTAACTAGCAAGTCTGTGTGCCACCTGAAATTACACATCAACATTTATCAGGTTGTATGGTTGCAAATATTAAAATGTACTTTTTATATTATTATTTATGAATATTATCAATAATACTTTGTTTAAATTGTAACAACTCCTGTTTGTCTTTTACTACACCTAATTGCCTGAGGTTATGGATGTAGAAGGGAAGGTGGGGAGAAGTGATATACTGTAATACCTGTGGCACCCGGACGGGGTTCACGCCCGGCTGGGATGCCCAGGAGGACAGGAGGAGGGCTCATTCCTCCTCCAGAATGCGAGAGGGCATCCGCCCTGGTTGTATTGGGGGCCACGGGTACAGAGCTTGGAAGCTCTACCATGTAGGGGCCTGTGGCCACTGCCAGGGGGTGCCCTGATGCCTTGGGGACCCTGGACCCCAGCGCTTCCGCCACACCCGGAAGTGCTGGGGGGAAGAGAAGAAGGGACACCCGGAGTGCTTCCGGGTACACAGCCAACACTTCCGCCACACTGGAAAGTGCCGGTGGAAGATTGCCGGAGAGCACCTGGAGCACATCCGGGTGTGTATAAAAGGGGCCATCTCCCTCCAGTCATTGACAAGAGTTGGGCGGAATGAAGATGATGTCAGGAGGACGGCAAGGAGGCAGCCTGAAGAGAGAAAAGGCATTGTTGACAGGCCAGGACTTTGGGGTCTGTGAGCACGATTGGATTGTATATAGTACTGTAAATAAACGCGTGTTGGGTGACATGAGTGTGTCTGCCTGTCTGTGTCCGAGCCAGTCTCCACATACCTTATAAACAGTGGTAAGTCTGAGATTTGAGGCATTCTGACAAAGGCTACATATTAATAATACAAAAGGGGAGAGTACAGCAATATATTACTCTACCAAGACAAAACAACATATTTGTAAAGTGCTCAAAAATTAAAGGAACACTTTGAAAACACATCAGATCTCAATGGGAAATAAAATCCTGCTGGCTCTCTCTACTGATATGGACTGACATTGTACTGTGTTAGGAACTAAAGGATACCACATCGTTTGACGGAAATGAAAATTATCAACCTACAGAGGGCAGAATTCAAAGACACCCTGAAAATCAAAGGGAAGAAATGATCTGGCAGGCAGGCGAGTCCATTTTGATAAAATTTCATCACAGCAACTCCAAATCATACACAGTTGTTTGTATGGCCCCCCATGTGCTTGTATGCCTGACAACGTCGTGGAGGGCATGCTCCTAATGAGACAACGGATGGTGTCCTGGGGATCTCCTCCCAGATCTGGACCAGGGCATCACCGAGCTGCTGGGCAGTCTGAGGTACAACCTGGCGGTGACAGATGAACTGAAACATAATGTCCCACCCAGAGGTGTTCTACTGGATTGAGGCGAGTGAGCATGGGGGCCAGTCAATAGGGCTGCAACTAATGATATTTTGGTAGTCGACTAATCATTCAATTTTTTCCCCCCGATTAGTCATGATTATTTCATGCCTGCGACCTGTGGTTGCACATCTTGTTCTGGGCTCCAGTGCATGTCTTACCTCATCTGCTCACGTCTGTCCAACTGTGAATGTCACCCTGATGTCTCTGCATTAACACGATTAAAATAAATAATAATCAAATGAAAATAACAACCAGTGAAACATATGAATTTGAAAATAATCAGATGTTTTATATTACTGTGACCTTCACAATAAAAAAATACATTAAACAATACAAACTCAAGTGCACATAGTCTTTAAACAAAGTGCATTAAAACTTAACCAAAAATGGCCACTGGTGTGTCTTAAAGTCCAAGTGTTTAAATAAAGCTTTAATTCAAATAAAATCAAACAATAATGTAGTTTATAAAAGATTCAGTTCATATATTCCAGATTGCAGTGCAGGAACGTGAGCAGTTCAACATGCTCTGGTGTCAGGCTGGCTCTCTTCTTTGAGAATGTTCCCAGCTGCTGAGAAGAGACGCTCAGAGGGAGTAGAGGCAGAAGGAATACACAAGAATGATTTTGCAGACATAGAAAGATGTTTTAATCATCACACTCTGAAGGAAAAAAGTGTTGTAGTTCATCACATCATGTACTATATTATGCCAAAATAAAAAAATAACGGACTAAAATATGTAACTAGCTAATTACTGCCAGAACGCCGGAGGCAAATATATTCGGAAAAGTACATTTGTTGAACGCCGCAAATGGCTAGAGTCGGTTTCCAGTGCAATTCGGGAGCACACCGAAGCAGAGTATACGCAGCAAGTCTTGACAAACAATAACAAATGATTCTTACCCCAGACGTTCATTTAGTGCATTGCAGTTACAAAAACTAATGTGGTTCTTTGTGACTGGAGCCTCTATTGAAGGTTGTTTATGACACGTCCACAATAAAAAATTTGCGTCGATTTTTTGTAGTCGACGTCGTTGATTACATTCACTAATCGTTGCAACCGTACCAGTCAATAGTATCAATTCCTTCATCCTCCAGGAGCTGCCTGCAAACTCTCATAATAATAAAATAATAATTCAATACATTTATATAGCGCTTTTCTCAGTACTCAAAGCGCTATCCACACAGGGAGGAACCGGGAAGCGAACCCACAATCTTCCACAGTCTCCTTACTGCAAAGCAGCAGCAGCACTACCACTGCGCCACCTCATAAACACATTTCATCTCAATACCAAATAGCAGTCAAGGTGCCGTTGTCTAGTCTGTAGAGGTCTGAGGGCACCAGTGGTAAACATGCCAATTCTGGAATTCTGTGGCAAATGCCAATCGAGCTTCAAGGTGCCAGGCAGAGAGCACAGGGCCCACCAGAGGACGTTGAGCCCTCAGGCCACTCTCATGAAGTCTGTTTCTGATTGTTTGGTCAGAGACATTCACACCAGTGGCCTGCCTGCTGGAGGTCATTTTGTAGGCTATGGCAGTGATCATCCTGTTCCTCTCTGCCCAAAGGAGCAGATACGAGTCAGTCCTGTTGATAGGTTAAGGACCTTCTATGAGGGGCCCTGTCCAGCTCTCCTACAGTAACTGCCTGTCTCCTGCAATCTCTTCCATGCCCTCGAGATTGTGCTGGGAGACACAGCAAACCTTCTGGCAATGGGAGGCACGTATTGATGTGCCATCTTGGAGAAGTTGAACTACCTGTGCCCGCTCTGTAGGGTCCAGGTATCACCTCATGCTACAAGTAGTGACACTGACCATAGCCAAATGCAAAATGAGTGAAAAAACAGATGAGGAGGAAAAAATGTCAGTGGCCTCCATCTGTTAAACCATTCATTCCTGTTTTGGGGGTCATCTCATTGTTGCCCCTCTAGTGCACCAAAGCAGCTGAAACTGATTAACAACCCACTCTGCTACTTAACTGAAGAGATCATTGACTTGATGACTCGGATTAAAAAGTGTTCCTTTAATTTTTTTGAGACGTTTCTCAATGTAAATAAAAATCTGTTTTGCAGGTTTACAAGCTTACCATATTTTGATTAAAATAAACTATGAATAAGCGACTGTTAATCAATATATCCAAATAGCAAGTCAAACAACAGTTCGTGTGAGCACGCTTACCTCTGCGTGTTTTTAAGATCGGAGAGTGAATTTTGTACGCCATCACCTCTTGTTTTTATGGCTGGAACAAAAGGCGACTCATTCACCAAGGCTCGATTTTGTGCCAGACACTTGCAAGGGGCGTATTTTCTCACCTACTTGTATCTTCGATATCATTAATAAGCCCTCTGTTGCTTCAAATTGGTTTGACGATATCTTCGCTGTTCAAATCATCACAGTTGTTGCTTGTGCTGTTCCTTTAGCTTCTCACCCATGTACTTAATGTTTTGTATACACAGAAATCAAAGAGATAAAATGTGCAAATAAATAACAGGCTGGTCCCTCAACTTCATATATACATGCAAATAATTCAGTAAAATTATCTGCCCTATATTGCCCTATTTTTCGGATGCAAAAACTTGTCGGCAACATAGTAAGTTATGGATATTTTATTTACTTTTTAAATTGTAGGGAGCAACAATTTTTTTCCTTTGAAATGCAGTAAGTTAAATTAAGTCTCAGACAAATACAAATTCGAGTAAATATACAGGTCGGCTACATGAAAACTTTACTTAAGAACAATAACATTTGTTTTACTTCATTTCTTCCCTCCACTGATCCATTGCAACATTGTTAAATGCTTTACCTTTATTCTGTTCACATTTTTCTTCATGAAGTTTCATCGATTTACGTTTTTCATTCCATCTTAGGTATCAATGCAACTTTCTCTCCTGTTATTTTTCTCCTGACGTGATGTGCGGCTGTCAGTGAGTCTTCCCATCATATTTGTCGGTAGACGTCATTTATTGCACGACAAGAAAGCCTGGTGATAATCAATGATGGGGCTTAGCTGGCTACAGACAGGTAATATTCATACTCCCCAAATATACGGAGGATGAACTTGCAGCTTGGGAAGCCCTTAGTGGCTTCGATGGCCCTCTGCTTCTGCGGAATCTGCATAGAGCAAGAAACGGCTCTGTATATTGTACACATTCTTTATGATTTACATCATTTGTAATGGTTACAAATTATGTATTTGCATGAGGGCAGCTGTTTGATTAAAAAATTCAATTGCAATTAATCGCACAGTTCAAGTTTGTAATCGAAGGTCACTTTGTATTAATTGCAATTTATCATATTTTCTTCAAAGAAATTAATATTGTTTTGTACAAAGCAGAAATAACTCAGTGATTACTTTCTAATAAAGTTTTAATAATCAGTTGCTTGAATGTTAAATTATTTCAGTTAGTTTATTGAACATTTTTGTGTAACAGAAACAAATGAACAAACGGTGAAGCACAAATCAATTTTTCAAATTAAGAGGTTTTATTTATGTTTGTATGTCTGTACGTATGTGTTTATTTTTGTAGCTTTTAGTTATGAATTTCCCCAAAAGCAATTCTTCCTGTGTACTTAGTATCATACCAGTTGTATTTTGTAGTACGGATGCTAATTAATGTTACACCCCACAAACTGCATGAACCCCCAGACGCTTTGTACATGCTGTAGGGGTAAGTCGTATTTTTAGCTCTCCCTAAGCCCCAATTTCTACTCTTATTCTATTTATTTGACATGTATATTATTTGGTAATTCTCAAGTGTTAAATAATTTATGTGAACGCCCCCGCAATGAGTTCTTATATATAGTTTTGTATGTTTTAGTAACAAAAACAAAAAAAAGGAAACAATAGCATTTCTTCTTTTAGTGTATTGCCACAGCATTCTAACAATGTACAACATGGCAATGTGTACATTATACATTTTAATTTTTTATTTTACATTTGATTATATTTTGTATTAATAGTTTGTGTTTATGATTATTAGTAACTGATTTGATACATTATTTAATAAACATTGGCGAGAAGCTATTTGTATGACATCCTGTTCCACTCTGTCATTTATTTTTTTTTTGGGGAAAAGGTACGTTATTTTATGTTATATAAAATAAAATATATTATAAAGCTGGACTATTATTTATTGTGGGAGGCTGTGTATATTGTAAAATTTAATTTCTTTGTTTCTGATGAAATATGTATAATATATTGTAATAGTTCTATATGTAATATGTATGTTATGAAAACAGATCTAGACGCACGGTGGAGGCTGTAAAGCCTTTGGTGAGAAGCGGTTTGTATGATGCCCTGTTCTTTATTTTGTTTCTGGAAAGGGAAAAAGGATATAAACTTCTGATTCTCCTCTGTGTTGATTTATTTTTGAAACACCACCAATTAGGATGGATTCAGTCAGTTACATGTGCTTACTGTCCAGGCAGGAGAGAACCTCACTCTTTAGTCAGGACACTTCAGTTGTGCTTCCAAACGGCATGAATTCCGGTGCATCTCTGAAGAGAACTCCTCTGACAGAATTGTTTGCCACATTCCAAACAGCAATGTGGCTTCTCTCAGAAATTAATTTCTCAACAATAGTTTAGTTTGCTTACTTTCAGGACAGGACTGAACCTCACTCTCGATTCCTGAATGGTTCTAGTTTTTCTGGACTGATAATTGAACTGCTACTGTTTTTATTCTGCTGTGAACTCTAGTGTGTCTATGAAGATGGCCAATTTGTGAAAACTGTTTACCACATTCATTGCAGAAATATGGCTTCTCTCCAGTGTGAACTCTAGTGTGGTACTTCAGATTGCTCATTTGTGAAAACTGTTTACCACATTCATTACAGCAATACGGCTTCTCTCCAGTGTGAATTCTAGCGTGTTTCTGTAGGTTGCTCATTTCTGAAAACTGTTTACCACATTCATTGCAGCAATACGGCTTCTCTCCAGTGTGAATTCTAGTGTGTCTCTGAAGACTGCCTATATGTGAAAACTGTTTACCACATTCATTACAGCAATGCGGTTTTTCTCCTGTGTGAACTCTAGTGTGGGTCTGAAGACTGCCTATATGTGAAAACTGTTTACCACATTCATTACAGCAATGCGGCTTCTTTCCAGTGTGAACTCTAGTGTGGTACTTCAGACTGCCCATTCGTGTAAACTGTTTACCACATTCATTGCAGCAATACGGCTTCTCTCCGGAGTGAACTCTAGTGTGGTACGTCAGACTGCTTATTTTTGAAAACCGTTTACCACATTCATTGCAGCAATATGGCTTCTCTCCAGTGTGAATTGTAGCGTGTTTCTGAAGGTTGCTCATTTCTGAAAACTGTCTACCACATTCATTGCAGCAATATGGCTTCTCTCCAGTGTGAACTCTAGTGTGTCTCTGAAGACTACTAATATGTGAAAACTGTTTACCACATTCATTACAGCAATGTGGCTTCTCTCCTGTGTGAATTCTAGCGTGTTTCTTAAGGTTGCTCATTTCTGAAAACTGTTTACCACATTCATTACAGCAATATGGCTTCTCTCCTGTGTGAATTCTAGCGTGTCTCTGAAGGTTGCCCATCTCTGAAAACTGTTTACCACATTCATTACAGCAATTTGGCTTCTCTCCTGTGTGAATTCTAGTGTGTTTCTGAAGATTGCCCATTTGTGAAAACTGTTTACCACATTCATTACAGCAATACGGCTTCTCTCCAGTGTGAATTCTTGTGTGTTTCTGAAGATCGTCCATTTGTGAAAACTGTTTACCACATTCATTACAGCAATATGGCTTCTCTCCAGTGTGAATTCTTGTGTGGCTGTGAAGACTGCCTATATGTGAAAACTGTTTACCACATTCATTACAGCAATATGGCTTCTCTCCAGTGTGAATTCTTGTGTGGCTCTGAAGACTGCCTATATGTGAGAACTGTTTACCACATTCATTGCAACAATATGGCTTCTCTCCAGTGTGAATTCTAGTGTGTTTCTGAAGGTTGCTCATTTGTGTAAACTGTTTACCACATTTATTGCAGCAATATGGCTTCTCTCCTGTGTGAATTCTAGTGTGTTTCTGAAGGTTGCTCATTTGTGTAAACTGTTTACCACATTTATTGCAACAATATGGCTTCTCTCCTGTGTGAATTCTAGTGTGTTTCTGAAGGTTGTTCATTTGTGTAAACTGTTTACCACATTCATTGCAGCAATATGGTTTCTCTCCTGTGTGAATTCTTGTGTGGTTCTGAAGATGGCCCATATGTGAAAACTGTTTACCACATTCATTGCAGCAATATGGCTTCTGTCCAATGTGAACTCTAGTGTGGTTCTGAAGAGCACTCCTGCCAGAAAATTCTCTGCCACATTCCACATTGCAGTGATCTTTGTTTCCTGTATAAAGTTTAAAAGGAAAAAGAAAAAAAGCACTTATTTTCAATCCACTTCCTTACTTCAACATTAACTCACATATAAAATACATAATGGCTGAAATTAGGAACAACCTTTGATCAGCATAAGCAATTATAAAACTTTAGTTGTACATGGAAAGACAATTCATTTGTTTAATGTTACATTCTCTATTACAACTACTCACCAGGTGCACATATATAAAATTTACTTATCCTCGGAAGCCATGTGTGTAAGCCATTTCTTATGCACAAGTCAGGATTTATAAAACCAGAACTTGCCGTGAAAATTGGCTTAAAGTTATTGCAAAGTTTGAGCATTCATAAGTCCTATGCAGACATGTTTGGTGTTGGCATTTTAGCAACTCCAGGTGGCAAAACGAAGAACTGAATACAAAAATCTCATTTCATAGCACATTTCACATTCTGATGTTTGACAGGTTACACAAGGAGTGATTTGTGATGTATCACAATGACATTCTGGCTGATGATGATAACTGAATTCTAAACTAATTGAGACTCCCTACTGTCATTCTCTTTGAATTGTGTGCTGAACTGGAGTATTCATTACAGAGGCCATCATGCAGAAATCACACAATCCCAGTTCTCTTACAGGTCTTAACAGCTGTGGGTTATTCAGCGATGGCGACTTTTCAGTGTGAACTGCCTGACCGGTGAGGAATCTATAAGTCACCCTGAGGCACGTCATGCCATCTGTATGGGATAGTATATATAAGATGGTAGAGATACATACAATATCGTTACCATTGGGGTATGTAAGCTGTGATCAAAATGCAACCTGCAATCTGCTGCAACTTCTTCTGGCATTAGCAGTGGTGGTGTTCCTTGGTCTACCAGTCACTTTGGAATAACTAAGCTCAGTAGTGCGTTCTTTTTTCTTAATGATATTCCACACAGTTGATTTGAGTCATCCAAAGCTTTTACTGATGTCTTGAATGGTCTTATTGTTTTTCAGTCTCATAATATTAATTTGACATTCATTTGCACAACTCTTGCCCTCATGTTGAACAATGGCAACTACAGAGTCCAAAGGTAGTAAGCCAGCTGAGGTGTCTTATTCCTGCTTGACTATGGCAATGAAACACACCTGAGGAATCACAAACACCTCTGACACCAATTGTCCCAAACGTTATGGTGCCCTGAAATGAGGGGAAGCAATACAGAAAAAGTGCCGTCATTTCTAAAAGGTGTAACTGAAATGTTTGCAAATCCCTTTAAATGAAAATCAGTAATGTGTACTTTAATCACATCCGAATATTTTAATTTGTAATTTTAAACTGTGGGGCAAAGAGGTAAATGAAAGAAAAATGTTTCTTTGTCTTAGCCATAATGGAGGGTCCTGTATAAAACAATGCCATGCCAAGCATGAAAAATGCACTTTCAATAATCAGAATGTGTCCTGACATTCGTCCTCAATTAAACTAAAACCACTTGACACAAAAACAAACCTCAAGATGGCTTCTTTAAATCACCAAAGCAAAAGAGAGCAATGGATGAGGGATGCCTCAGTGCGAGGGCCTACAGATGCTGCTGTGACCTTGGAGAAAAATTAGAAGATGAGAAAACCGAGGAAGAGCGCAGCTGTTGGTGTTTTAGCTCTAAAGGGGAGTGGCAGGTGAGACAAGGACTGGTCACCTTTGTGACACGCCGGTGACATTTATACTCACCATTATAGTGTTTACGGGTATCTACTTTCAGAGCTTATTTATGTTGAGTAAACTAAAATTTTCCAGGTTTTACTGTATTTGCTCTAATGTGTGTGTTTATGTATGGAATTATTATCTCTGTTCTGGCTGCAAACATCAAGCAGTTCACTCAGTGAAGAGCACTATATAGAAGAAATACAACTTACCTAAACAATAGTGTTACACAAATTAATCAGTCTTGAATTAAAATTGTTCAGTTTTTGCTGTTTAGTGTGAAATTGGCTTGTATTTGGATGACTGGTCTACCGATTTTAAGACATGGAATATGTTAAGCTGATGGCATGCGCAACACTGACAAAAATAAAATCTGAGTATTTCTCATAAAATAATTGCAATTTATCATTTTAGATAGCCAAACATTTTCTAAAGGAGAAAGATAAGGATTCAATCATTTAATTCATAATTTAATTTGCAGGAGTTCCAAGTCCACGAGACCACCAGGCCCCAACTGGGCATTCTACCTAACATAAATGATCTCAATTAGTCATTGTTTTCAGGCTTCAAGAGTAGCTAGAGACCTCCTATTCAAACAGAGAAAGTAAAGGTAAACAAAGTGAGAGTTTTATACAATGATTTTCCTTTGATTAAATAGAAACTGGAAATATTAGAAGAAAAAAAAACTGATGAGAAAAGGACATTCAGCCCAACAAATCTTACCAATCTGATCCACCTAATTTCTCCAAAGCTACATCAGTTTAAGTTTTGAAGGTCCCTAAAGTGCTACATTCCACCACACTACCTGGTAATTTATTCCATGTGTCTGTGGTTCTCTGTGTGAAGTAAACTTCTCTAATGTTTATGCAGAATTTCCCTTTAACAAGTTTCCAGCTGTGTCCTCATGTTCTTGTTGAACTCTTTTTAAGATAACAGCCAAGTAGAGCTCTGCTGCTACAATTCCCTTGACGATTTTAAATATTTCAGTCATGCCTCCTCTTAATCTCCATTTGCTTAAAATGAAAAAGTTGAACTCTTTTCTGATAACTCATACCTCTCATCCCTAGAATTAGTCTAGTTGCTCTTCACTAGACTTTTTCTAGCACTGCTTTGTGTTTTTCATAGCTTGGAGACAAAAGCTGCACACAGTAGTTCAAGTGAGACCTTACCATTGCTTTATAAAGCTTCAGCATAACCTCCTGTAACTTGTAATCTACACATCAGGGTGCTATATAACCTGAAATTCTGTTTGCCTTCTTAATGGCTTCTCATCAAGTGTACTTTTAATTTTCAGACCAAACATGTAGTTGAACCGTGCAGTTTTACCTCCAACATGTAATACTTTACATTTACAGTGGAACCTCGGTTCACGAACGTCTGTGTTCACGTACGATATCGGTTTACAACCAAAAAGTTCGCCAAACTTTTGCCTTGGTTCACGACCACACACTAGGTATACGAACAAGCCAGTTTCCCTTTCGGTTTGTACATGTTCAGTCTCTCCCTGTGCAGCGAGCAAGAGAGAGAGGGAGAGAGCACGCTACACACACACACACACACACACACAGAGGCAGCACGAGAGAGACAGACGCGCGCACACACACAGGCAGCGTGAGAGAGAGAGAGCCGCGCACACACACAGGCAGCGCGAGCGAGTGAGAGCGACAGCTGGATTCATAAGGTAGATAAGGCAGTTAAAGAATGCACTGGGCTTGATTTTGTTTTCACTTCTGTTTACAGCGATCAGTTCGTAGTGTGCATTGTTGCAATGTTACTTTTCTTGGTGGTTTATTAAACTACGGATTTTTTCAAATGTTCATTTTTTTTTCCCTGTGCTTAAATGTCATTAAAAAAAGTGTTTGTAGCCAGCAGTTGGTAGCGCTATAGCGCAAACTATTGCAGTGTTAGTTTTCTCTGTTGTTCAAGGTTTTCTCAGTGTTATTCAATGTGTTTACATTTAGTTTACTATTACGCTGTGCATTCTATGGTTTAATTAACTATATTTGTGCTTAAAAACTTAAAAAAAATATATTTACATACAGTCCGTATGGTCTGGAACGGATTAATTCTATTTATATACAATCCTATGGGGGAAATTGTTTTGGAATGAAAGAGTTTTGGAACGAATTATAGTCATGAACCGAGGTTCCACTGTACTTACATTAAATTTAATCTTCCACAAATCTGCCCAAGTATGTATGCTGTCTAAGTCTCTCTGTAATAATTCAACAGATTCTAGATTATCTGCCAATCCACCTATCTTGGTATCATGTGAAAACTTAACCAGCTTGTTATTCATATTCCTATCTAAATCATTTATATATATTAAAAATAGCAGCTGCCCCAGCAGTGATCCCTGCAGGACACCACTCTTAACATCAGCTAATTCTGATGAGGCTCCTTGCACCATCACCCTCTGCTTCCTGTGTCTGAGCCAATTCTGTATACATCTAAAAACACCACCCTGACCTACCACTTCTTTTAATTTGATGCCCAACCTCTGATGTGGCACCTTATCAAATGACTTCAGAAAGTGAATAATATCATCTGCTCCACTTTGATCAAATCCTATTGTTGTTACATTCTCATAGAATTTCAGCATGTTAGTAAAACACGTCAGCATGGACTCAAACGAGGGAGTTCTGTTAAGAGAAACTGTTCTCGCCTTGCTCAATCTTTTACTTAACAATTCCTTCCATTGATATATCGTGATGCATGTTAAGCATACTGGCCTAGAATTGATTGGATCATCCCGGTCACCGTTTTTTAATAACGGGATAATATTTTTAATTTTCCAGTCAATATAAATTTACACAGTGTGTGATGATTTCCTGAAAATATGTGTCAAAGGTTTATATATGTATTCACTAACACCCTTAAGCACTTGAGGATAAATATTATCTGGTCCTAGTGATTTGTCTGATTTCAGCCTATTTAATCTCAGCAGCACTTCTCTCTCTACAATTTCCAAATCTCTCAGTACCTCCTTAGTAGTCCCTGTTACCACTGGGAGATTATCCACTTCCTCACAATTGAAAACATCAGAAAAAAAAAAAAAAAAAAAACAAGTTTAGAGCATTTCATATTTCATTGTCTATGTATTATAATTCCCCTTTACTGTTCCTGATCTGCTAAACCTTCAAGACTGTTTTACTACTAAAATACTGAAAAAAACCTCGATCTATCTTTTGCTTTATCTGCAATATTCCTCTGTAACTTCCTTTTAGCTTCCCAGATATCTTTCTTAATGGTTGCCCTCTTGCCCTAAATGCCCTACTGTTAGCATTGGGATACTTAGTCTTCTTTGACTTATTCAGCTGTATTATTTGCTTTGTAGTTTCTATTTTATCTCTTTATTTACCCCCCACACAGTTCTTATTCATTTCTTTGAATCCATCCTATATCATATGTAAAATGTTTAACTTCTTCCTAGTAAGGAATCCCAGTTACTCTGGACCGTTTGCTGCTATGCCACCAGTTAATTACTGACTTGCCCACTACTGCAAAAGCTTTCTCTTCAAACTGCCCTGTAGACATAAAGGTTTGAACACAAGTACCTTTTCTAAATATTCAAATAGCTCTTGTGTAGATGACAAAGAATAGCAAAACACCCTTGTCCATCCATCCATCCATTGTCTCCCGCTTATCCGAGGTCGGGTCGCGGGGGCAGCAGCTTGAGCAGAGATGCCCAGACTTCCCTCTCCCCGGCCACTTCTTCTAGCTCTTCCGGGAGAATCCCAAGGCGTTCCCAGGCCAGTCGAGAGACATAGTCCCTTCAACGTGTCCTGGGTCTTCCCTGGGGCCTCCTCCCGGTTGGACGTGCCCGGAACACCTCACCAGGGAGGCGTCCAGGAGGCATCCTGATCAGATGCCCAAGCCACCTCATCTGACTCCTCTCGATGCGGAGGAGCAGCGGCTCTACTCTGAGCCCCTCCCGGATGACTGAGCTTCTCACCCTATCTTTAAGGGAAAGCCCAGACACCCTGCGAAGGAAACTCATTTCAGCCGCTTGTATTCGCGATCTCGTTCTTTCGGTCACTACCCATAGTTCATGACCATAGGTGAGGGTAGGAACATAGATTGACTGGTAAATTGAGAGCTTCGCCTTGCGGCTCAGCTCCTTTTTCACCACGACAGACCGATGCAGCGCCCGCATTACTGCGGATGCCGCACCGATCCGCCTGTCGATCTCACGCTCCATTCTTCCCTCACTCGTGAACAAGATCCCGAGATACTTGAACTCCTCCACTTGAGGCAGGATCTTGCTACCAACCCTGAGAGGGCACTCCACCCTTTTCCGGCTGAGGACCATGGTCTCGGATTTGGAGGTGCTGATTCTCATCCCAGCCGCTTCACACTCAGCTGCGAACCGATCCAGAGAGAGCTGAAGATCACGGCCTGATGAAGCAAACAGGACAACATCATCTGCAAAAAGCAGTGACCCAATCCTGAGCCCACCAAACCGGACCCCCTCAACGCCCTGGCTGCGCCTAGAAATTCTGTCCATAAAAGTTATGAACAGAATCGGTGACAAAGGGCAGCCCTGGCGGAGTCCAACTCTCACTGGAAACGGGTTCGACTTACTGCCGGCAATGCGGACCAAGCTCTGGCACCGATCGTACAGGGACCGAACAGCCCTTATCAGGGGGGCCGGTACCCCATACTCTCGGAGTACCCCCCACAGGATTCCCCGAGGGACACGGTCGAATGCCTTTTCCAAGTCCACAAAACACATGTAGACTGGTTGGGCAAACTCCCATGCACCCTCCAGGACCCTGCTAAGGGTATAGAGCTGGTCCACTGTTCCGCGACCAGGACGAAAACCACACTGTTCCTCCTGAATCCGAGGCTCGACTATCCGACGGACCCTCCTCTCCAGGACCCCTGAATAGACTTTTCCAGGGAGGCTGAGGAGTGTGATCCCTCTGTAGTTGGAACACACCCTCCGATCCCCCTTCTTAAAGAGGGGGATCACCACCCCGGTCTGCCAATCCAGAGGCACTGTCCCTGATGTCCATGCGATGTTGCAGAGGCGTGTCAACCAAGACAGTCCTACAACATCCAGAACCTTGAGGAACTCCGGGCGTATCTCATCCACCCCCGGGGCCCTGCCACCAAGGAGTTTTTTGACCACCTCGGTGACCTCAGTCCCAGAGATGGGGGAGCCCACCTCTGAGTCCCCAGGCTCTGCTTCCTCATTGGAAGGCATGTTAATGGGATTGAGGAGGTCTTCGAAGTACTCCCCCCACCGACCCACAACGTCCCGAGTCGAGGTCAGCAGCGCACCATCCCCACCATATACAGTGTTGACACTGCACTGCTTCCCCTTCCTGAGACGCCGGATGGTGGACCAGAATCTCCTCGAAGCCGTCCGAAAGTCGTTCTCCATGGCCTCCCCAAACTCCTCCCACGCCCGAGTTTTTGCCTCAGCAACCACCAAAGCCGCATTCCGCTTGGCCTGCCGGTACCTATCAGCTGCCTCCAGGGTCCCACAGGACAAAAGGGTCCTGTAGGACTCCTTCTTCAGCTTGACGGCATCCTTCACCACCGGTGTCCACCAACGGGTTCGGGGATTGCCGCCACGACAGGCACCGACCACCTTACGGCCACAGCTCCGGTCAGCCGCCTCAACAATAGAGGCACGGAACATGGCCCATTCGGACTCAATGTCCCCCACCTCCCTCGGGACATGGTCGAAGTTCTGCCGGAGGTGGGAGTTGAAGCTACTTCTGACAGGGGGCTCTGCCAGACGTTCCCAGCAGACCCTCACAACACGTTTGGGCCTACCACGCCTGACCGGCATCCTCCCCCACCATCGAAGCCAACTCACCACCAGGTGGTGATCAGTTGACAGCTCCGCCCCTCTCTTCACCCGAGTGTCCAAGACATGTGGCCGCAAGTCCGACGACACGACCACAAAGTCGATCATCGAACTGAGGCCTAGGGTGTCCTGGTGCCAAGTGCACATATGAACACCCCTATGCTTGAACATGGTGTTCGTTATGGACAATCCGTGATGAGCACAGAAGTCCAATAACAAAACACCGCTCGGGTTCAGATCGGGGGGGCCATTCCTCCCAATCACGCCCTTCCAGGTCTCACTGTCATTGCCCACGTGAGCATTGAAGTCTCCCAGCAGAACGAGGGAGTCCCCAGAAGGTATGCCCTCTAGCACCCCCTCCAGGGACTCCAAAAAGGGTGGGTACTCTGAACTGCTGTTCGGTGCATACGCACAAACAACAGGACCCGTCCCCCCACCAGAAGGCGAAGGGAGGCTACCCTCTCGTCCACCGGGGTAAACCCCAATGTACAGGCTCCAAGTCGGGGGGCAATAAGTATACCCACACCCGCTCGGCGCCTCTCACCGGGGGCAACTCCAGAGTGGTACAGAGTCCAGCCCCTCTCAAGGAGATTGGTTCCAGAGTCCAAGCTGTGCATCGAGGTGAGTCCGACTATATCTAGCCGGAACCTCTCAACTTCGCGCACTAGCTCAGGCTCCTTCCCCTTCAGAGAGGTGACATTCCACGTCCCAAAAGCCAGCTTCTGTAGCCGAGGATCGGACCGCCAAGGTCCCCGCCTTCGGCCACCACCCAACTCACACTGCACCCGACCTCCTTGGCCCCTCCCATAGGTGGTGAGCCCATGGGAAGGGGGACCCACGTTGCCTCTTCGGGCTGTGCCCGGCCGAGCCCCATGGGTGCAGGCCCGGCCACCAGGCGCTCGCCATCGAGCCCCACCTCCAGGCCTGGCTCCAGAGTGGGGCCCCGGTGACCCGCGTCCGGGCAAGGGGAAACGGCGTCCAAAGTTTTCATTCATCATAGAAGGTTTGAACCGCTCTTTGTCTCATCCCTCACCTAGGACCAGTTTGCCTTGGGTGGCCCTACCAGGGGCATAAAGCCCCGGACAACAGAGCTCCTAGGATCATTGGGACACGCAAACCCCTCCACCACGATAAGGTGGCGGTTAAAGGAGGGGAACACCCTTGTAAATAGAGAAAAGGTAAACACCACCTCTGCTTCTTAACAGTAACCAAAACAAAAGTTATATTTAATTCCCTCACACAGAACACATACACACAGCCATTTTCACTTTACAAAGCAAGAATGATGTCAGTGTGTCACTTCAAGGTGTTACTCCAATTCAATGCTTCAATATTTTTATCAAGATACTTTGTAAAGCTTTTCACAGGGACCCTAGAAGAACTGAAGAGCTATATAAAGCTGGAAAATTAAAAAAAAAAAAAAAAAAAAAAACATTTTGTAAGGCCTGGGTGTCCATCAATCCATAGGAAACCAAACTGTCTACAAAAATGGAGGAAATTCAGAACTGGAGTGGGCAACCTTCAAAGATCACAGTGTGAAAGCAGATGGGGAGAGCAAATGGCCTGCAGAAATCTCGGGGATATGATTAAGTCTTTGTGCATGTGTCCATGTGAAAAAAAAAAAAAAAAAAATCATGAATGGTGTTTATGGAATGACAACACCAGTGAAATCAGTGCAATCTAACAAAAGCATCACTGTACATCTCAAAAATTGTAAAAGATCTCCTTGTTGTTCCAGAACAGAATGATCTGTAGACAATTGAGGAAAAAGTTGAACTCTTTTGTCAAAACAGGTGACACCATGTTTGGAAGTAAGAGAGAACTGAATATCAATACTAAAACCTCAAGGTGAAGGGAGCATCATGGTTTGGGCCTGGTGAGCATGATCAAAATATTATAATATAATCTATACTAATAAAAGGCAAAGCCCTCACTGACTCACTCACTCACTGACTGACTCACTCATCACTAATTCTCCAACTTCCCGTGTAGGTGGAAGGCTGAAATTTGGCAGGCTCATTCCTTACAGCTTACTTACAAAAGTTAGGCAGGTTTCATTTCGAAATTCAAAGCGTAATGGTCATAACTGGAACATATTTTTTGTCCATACACTGTAATGGAGGAGGCGGAGTCACGTATCGCGTCATCACGCCTCCTACGTAATCACGTGAACTAAAAACAAGGAAGAGATTTACAGCACGAGTCACACGCGGGAACGAAGGTAAATGACGTTAATTTTTGACTGTCTTTTAATACTGTGTAAGCATACATATTAACACATGTGCAATTAAACGTGTGCATTTATGTGGTGATTTCTCAGGCTTAAAAGCTCACCTTTTATCAAACGCGGGAACAAAGGTAACTGACGTTGTTCACTGTCTTTTAATACTGTGTAACCATACATATTAACACATGTGCAATTAAACGTGTGCATTTACGGGGTGATTTCTCAGGCTTAAAAGCTCGCCTTTTACTAAAAAGGTAAATGCAAAACTATTTTCAATCAGTTTATTGAAACGCTCCCGTTAAGGATTGCAATAACATATTCGCGAGATAAAAGAACGAAGTAGGGGGAAATGGAGGAAGAGCCGCAAACAGCGAAGAGCAAAAAATTAATTAAACAATTGAGAACGGAGCGAGTTAAGCATACAAGCATGTTCATAAGGGAAACAAAGCACGGTGTAAAACGTAAGTTTAAATTAAGTTTATAGAAACGCTCCCGCTGCGGATTGCAATAACATATTCGCGAGATAAAAGTTTAATGAGAAGACACGAGGTATAAACGAACCACACGCCGTGGCGCAACGTTAGGGGCAACAGTTTCAACCATTCTATGATCTGCTTCTCGCAACTGAAAGACGGCACATGGCGGATGTTAGCCGACTTGCTGACCACAACGTTAGGGGCTTCAACTATGGCGCTGACGCCACATCTCAGTGCCAACACTTTGCAGACTCTACTTAAAAGACACGCCCTCCTCACTGGACAGTTAAAAAGACCAATCAAACTAACGATGACATCAAGTATTACCCAATCAAAAGTAGGAAAGGAGGCATCTTCATAAAATGTGTGTGGGATGATTTGCATGAGACGCTGCTTTAAAAAAAAAATTATAAAAAAAATATGGGATAAATCCCGTCCAGTATTGATTCAAAACGGGACGCGCAATTTCATTCTCAAACGCGGCACGATTCCGTATTTTAAAGGACGGGTGGCAACCCTACAGTGCCAGGTAACCACCCATACAATCAGATTGTGATTCAGACTAGGAATGCAATGAATGTAATTACCCCGATCTACATACAAGGCGAAAGTCTTGCAACATTCAAAGATGATGGTTTGGGATAAGTACACCATACAACATAAAAGAGCTTATGAAGCCTTGAACCGAAAAAAGCAAGATCTCAGAGATCGTAAAAAAAAAAATAGGAGGTAATGTCGTTTTACTCGCTGTAGATTTTAGTCAAACATTACCTGTTATTCCACGAGGGAGACCAGCAGATGAACTCAACGCGTGTTTAAAATCCATGCTTCTCCCACGCTCGGTTATATGTCGCGTGTTCTTGGGTAGGTGCACCAAAAAAATGTATACATTTAAGCATGTAATGGGCAAACAAAAAATGAGGTATACCCGAAGGCACTGCAGTAGTACTTAATGTAACTTTACTTCTTAAATGTTAATGTTTTACTGTTTAATAATTTATACGCTTCTTATATGTTGTTCAAATTCTTTTATCAAAATACCACTGACAGCGCAATGCACGATAACATGGAGTGAATACACCATACGCATCCGCCCACGGCTGCCCTGCTGTGCGCAGATAGGAGTTGATTCTACAATAAAATAAAATAAAGATAAAAAGAGTAAAACAATCATCACCCATAAAGCGGATAGTAGACGTGACGTACTATATGTGTACCACATTTCAAGTGTATAGGTGAAACGGTTTGCGAGCTACAGGTCATTTAAAATCCTGGACAGACACACAAATTGCCACGGTACCAAATTACAGAAGAAGATTTTACTGTTTAATAATTTATATTTATATGAAATGTGCTTCTTATATATTACTTCATATTCTCATATGATAATGATGTTAATGTTTATATTGATTTCTGTGTTATTAAAACTGCATGTATGTGTATATTATATATATATACATACAGTAATCCCTCCTCCATCGCGGGGGTTGCGTTCCAGAGCCACCCGCGAAATAGGAAAATCCACGAAGTAGAAACCATATGTTTATATGGTTATTTTTAGAATGTCATGCTTGGGTCACAGATTTGCGCAGAAACACAGGAGGTTGTAGAGAGACAGGAACGTTATTCAAACACTGCAAACAAACATTTGTCTCTTTTTCAAAAGTTTAAACTGTGCTCCATGACAAGACAGAGATGACAGTTCTGTCTCACAATTAAAAGAATGCAAACATATCTTCCTTTTCAAAGGAGTGCAAAGCAAGCAGTCAAAAAAAAAATCAATAGGGCTTTTTGGCTTTTAAGTATGCGAAGCACCGCCGGTACAAAGCTGTTGAAGGCGGCAGCTCACACCCCCTCTGTCAGGAGCAGGAAGAGAGAGGAAGAGAGAGATAGAGAGAGAGATAAAAAATCAATACGTGCCCTTTGAGCTTTTAAGTATGCGAAGCTCCGTGCAGCATGTCCTTCAGGAAGCAGCTGCACACAGCCCCCCTGCTCACACACCCCTACGTCAGCGCAAGAGAGAGAGAGAGAGAGAGAGAAAGTAAGCTGGATAGCTTCTCAGCCATCTGCCAATAGCGTCCCTTGTATGAAATCAACTGGGCAAACCAACTGAGGAAGCATGTACCAGAAATTAAAAGACCCGCGAAGCAGCGAAAAATCCGTGATATATATTTAAATATGCTTACATATAAAATCCGCGATGGAGTGAAGCCGCGAAAGGCGAAGCGCGATATAGCGAGGGATCACTGTATATATATATATATATATATATATATATATATATATATATACTATCAAAATACCCGCGCTTCGCAGCGGAGAAGTACTGTGTTAAAGAGGTTATGAAAAAAAAGGAAACATTTTAAAAATAACGTAACATGATTATCAATGTAATTGTGTTGTCATTGTTATAACTGTTGCTGTCTTTTATATATATATATATACTAGCAAAATACCCGCGCTTCGCAGTGGAGAAGTAGTGTGTTAAAGAGGTTATGAAAAAGTAAAGGAAACATTTTAAAAATAACGTAACATGATTGTCAATGTAATTGTGTTGTCATTGTTATGAGTGTTGCTGTCATATATATATATATATATATATATATATATATATATATATATATATATATATATATATATATATATATATATACACATATACATATATACATATACATATGTCATTTTTAAAATTTTCCTTTACTTTTTCATAACCTCTTTAACACAGTACTTCTCCGCTGGGAAGCGCGGGTATTTTGCTATATATATATATATATATATATATATATATATATATATATATGACAGCAACACTCATAACAATGACAACACAATTACATATATATATATATGTAGATATGTATATATATATGTGTCAATCTATCTATGTATGTATGTCTAGAGATATATATATATATATATATATATATATATATATATATATATATATATATATATATATATATATATATATAGATATGTATATATATATGTATATATATGTAGATGTGTATATATGTAGATATGTAAATATTTATGTATATATATGTGTCTCTGTGTGTATATGTATATGTATATATGTATACGTATATATATATATATATATATATGTATACGTATATATATATATATATATATATATATATATATATATAATGTGTGTGTATGTATATGTGTGTGTTTATGTATGTGTGTATATATATATGTTGATATGTGTGTGTATATATATGTGGATGTGTATATGTATATATATGTAGATATGTGTATATTATATATATATATATATATATATATATATATATATATATATATATATATAAAAGACAGCAACACTTATAACAATGACAACACAATTACATTGACAATCATGTTATGTTATATTTAAAATGTTTCCTTTTTTTTTTCATAACCTCTTTAACACACTATTTCTCCGCTGCGAAGCGCGGGTATTTTGCTAGTAATTAATAAAACAATACACAATGGGTGGTCAGAAAATCGAGAGTCCACCTTATGAGAAGGATATAGGAGTCATAGTGGACTCTAAGGTATTGACTTCCCAACAGTGTTCAGAAGCCATTAAGAAGGCTAACAGAATGCCAGGTTATATAGCGCCTTGATGTGTGGAGTACAAGTCACAGGAGGTTCTGCTCAAGCTTTATAACACACTGGTGAGGCCTCATCTGGAGTTCTGTGTGCAGTTGTGATCTCCAGGCTACAAAAAGGACATAGCAGCACTAGAAAAAGTCCAGAGAAGAGCAACTAGGCTGATTCCAGAGCTACAAGGGATGAATTATGAGGAAAGATTAAAAGAGCTGAGCATTTACAATTTAAGCAAAAGAAGATTCAGAGGTGACATGATTGAAGTGTTTAAAATTATGAAGGGAATTTGTCCAGTGGATCGAGACTGTTAATTTAAAATGAGTTCATCAAGAACACGGGGACACAGTTGGAAACTTGTTAAGGGCAAATTTCACACAAACATTAGAAACTTTTTCTTTACACAAAGAATAACAGACACTTGTAATAAACTACCAAGTAGTGTGGTAGACAGTAAGACATTAGGGACTTTCAAAACTTGATGTTTTTTTGGAAGAAATAAATGTATATGACTGGCAAGCTTTGTCAGGCTGAAAGGCCTGTTGTCATCTAGAGTGTTCAAATGTTCTAATAATATCATTGAAAATAATATCAAGAAATCTGACAGAAAAATATCAGGATAGCAGAAGCTTAACAAAAGCTGAGGGATGACACAGGACAATGAGCCGAAACACAGGAAGATATTAAAAAATGAGAGGCTTATACATACGGAAATGGGTGTTCTGGAATGGCCAATAAGAGAACTGATCAGAAAAGATCTCTCTTGAAGGCTAATTTGCAGCTACACAAAAGGTTTGTTGGAGGCCATTACTGCTAAAGAAGGGTCAACCAGTATGTAAAGAAAGGAGGGCCACAGAATGGACTGCATATTTAATGATGTGTTCAGAACTGACAAGAAGTTGTCCAATTGTTTGTGTGTTATTAGTTTAGGACGACTGTGGTTGCCTGTAATTGCAGTATAGCTAAATATTGGACCGCATTTTTCAGAGTAATTCATGCAGATAGGTATTCATGGAATTCCAAAGGGTTCACAACTTTTCCTGCAGCTGTACATTTGTATCTCACTTTACCAAGGACCTGTTTAGGACTTCAGCGTAAAATCACTACAATGGAAGAATAGCAAATTGCTAAACCTTACATTAACAAAGATGAAATCTCAAACTACATTTAAACACACAATACAACACAGTATTTCTCATAAAAACCACAAGACCCAACATTTCAGGCCCATAAACCCCAATCCTAAAACTTGCACATTTTTTTTTACACTTACTTTTTCCAGACTTCCTTGTAGGTGGTGGCTGATTTTCCTGAGTTCTAACAGATGTTGTTTCCGCAGCCCTCTTTGTATCAGACTCTAATGATTCAGACTTCACATTGACAGAAGGATCTGGAGATGAACATTGTCTGCCTTGAGAAGAGTCTAACCCTATCACCACTCCATCTTGAAACCCATCATGAAGGTCATCTTCTTTTACACTCTTCAAATTTGCATGGTTATGCATCTCAATAGTGACAGACTTCTCTTCAGGTTCTTCTTTAATGCCCACCGACTCCCATTCACAGTCCTCCTCCTTAATATTTAAAGCTACCTCCATATTTGTGTCAACATCACAGGTCTCCTGTTTCACATCCATCGAGATGTTATAGCGTACAGCAGCCTTTTCTTTTTCTCTGTAAAAATAACAGGAATCAACTTCATTAAAACTTCATCACTTATGTCTAAAGACACTTGAATATCATTTTAGAACAAGCTCTATATTATGGTTTATGTAAAGTTAGACAGTTCACAGCAGGCTGACAGTAACTCAATGCTCTTCATTTCAAATTATCAGATGTGAAACAAGAAGCTCTATCTGCTGTGGGTAACCCTAAGACCAGACAAGTAACAACCAATTACTAACTTTCATATATATTCTATTCAAAGGGAATCTTGATAAGAGGAGAGAGGTCAGGTGGTATGTAGGGATGACCGTTATTTACTGATTTGGTACCAGTACTGCGGTCTGAAAGCTGGTATCGATACCAAAGTCAAATACTTAGTACCGATCTAACAGCACCTCGTAAAGCAAAGTAAGATTTGTCAGTGCATCTTTAGAATATGGGGGATGAAAAAAAAACACACTACTGGAGCTGTGCGGCAGTAACACGGACTTCAATTTGTTAATAACTTCTTTAAAACTCATTAACAGGCCTTGCCAGTTGTACTTTATGATATTGCAGCATGAGTGGATAGTAGTAGGGATAGGAAAAAAAAAATCCATGTAATCTTCCTCCCAGTCAATGTATGAAAATGTATGTGGTTTAAATTGGATTAAGCAGTTTGTAGAAACAGTAGGATAGCATCATAATGTATTCAGAGCATTTCTGCACACTTTACTGTGTTGCAGGTTTCATTTTAAATGGATACATTTGAGATTTTTGCCCATCAATGTACACAGAATGACAAGATGAAATTAAATTTTCAGAAAAGTTTACAAATTATTTAAAAACTGAAATCCCTCATTTGTACAGTGTTAAGTATTCAGATATCTTGCTGTGGCACTTCAGATTGTGTTCAGGTGCATCCTGTTTGCTTTCATCCTTCCCGAGATGTTTCTAGAACTTGATTGGAGTCCAACTTTGGCAATTTGACTCAATTGGACATTGTTTAGAAAGGCCTATGTGTATCTGTACCTGTATGTAAGGCCCTATGATTCAAACTGCATGTCAGGATGAAAACTAAGCCAAGACATCCAAGAAACTCTGTAGACCTCTGCACTCAAATTGTGGTTAGGCATAGATAAGGGGATAAAAATAAAGTTCTAAAGCTGTGGGCATTTCCATGAAGATATTGGCCTCAATAATTGTATAACGGAAGAAGTCTGGCACCAACACGATTTCACCTAAAATGTGGAGTCCAGCCAAACAGAATAACTAGCGTTGGTCATGAAGGAGACCAAAGACCTAATGGTTGCTGTAACAGAGCTTTAGAAGTTAGGAGAACTGGTTAGAAGAACAACCATCTTGACAACACTCCATCAATCAGGAATTTATGATAGAGTAGCTAGATGGACGTCACTCTCGAGTAAAAGGAATATAACAGACCACTTAAAGTTCACCAACTGACATTTAAAGAACTGTGAGAGCCTAAGGAAAAAGATTCTCTGGTCAAACGAGACAAAATCTGAACTCTTGGCAAAAATCAGGCACTGTTCTTCAGCTGCCTAATATG
Organism: Erpetoichthys calabaricus; assembly: GCF_900747795.2. Taxonomy (NCBI): domain Eukaryota; kingdom Metazoa; phylum Chordata; class Cladistia; order Polypteriformes; family Polypteridae; genus Erpetoichthys; species Erpetoichthys calabaricus. The sequence goes on along the minus strand of NC_041394.2, from coordinate 347,497,156 downwards.
TCTTCAGTGAAGCATGGTGGTGGCAGCATCATGCTGTGGTGTGCTCCTCAGCAGCAGGGACAGAGAAAGTGGTCAAACTTGAGGAGAGGATGAATACAGTCAAATATTGAGAGGACCTTGAGGAAAACCTGTTCCAAAGTATACACAGGCTCAGACTAGGCTGATGGCTTTCGTTTCAGTATTACAATGACTCAAAGTAAACCATCACATCATTGATGTGCTGGCTTTGTGACAAATTTCTAAGAGTCCAAGAGTTGTCCAAACAAAGACCATACTTAAACCCCATAGAACAGCAGTTGAGAGACTTGAAAGATTTACAGATGCTTCCTATACGATCCAATAGAGCTTAAGGTCAGGTTGTGGAGCATGCACTGCTACGGTGATGTAACAGCTTGGGATCCCTGTTGTTCATTCTTGGGTATGATGTTAAACTGCATCCAGCTCTGCACGTGGTCCTCTAACTTGCAGGGAAAACTTTGGGGTTGGTGGCAGGATTGGCATTCCAGCCACCTTAAAATAATTTCACTTGGCTCTAAAACGGCAGACAGGACTGAGATTATCTGACAAGAAGAATTTGATAAACTGCTCAAATCCACGTGTGCTCTGCTTATGGAGAATTACTTAGGATGACTTAAAGCTGGAACTGCTGCCAAGGGGGCTTCTGAAAAGCACAGAAGTAACGGCCTGAATACTTACATAAATGAGAGCTTTTAGTTTTTTGATTTGCATTAAACTTGCAAACCTTTCTGAAAATGTGTTTCACTTTGTCATTACAAGTTATTAAGTGTACATTGTTACACAAGAAAGTTTAGTTAAGCTATTACATCACTTACAGTGGTGTGAAAAACTATTTGCCCCCTTCCTGATTTCTTATTCTTTTGCATGTTTGTCACACAAAATGTTTCTGATCATCAAACACATTTAACCATTAGTCAGATATAACACAAGTAAACACAAAATGCAGTTTTTAAATGATGGTGTTTATTATTTAGGGAGAAAAAAAATCCAAACCTACATGGCCCTGTGTGAAAAAGTAATTGCCCCCTTGTTAAAAAATAACCTAACTGTGGTGTATCACACCTGAGTTCAATTTCCGTAGCCACCCCCAGGCCTGATTACTGCCACACCTGTTTCAATCAAGAAATCACTTAAATAGGAGCTGCCTGACACAGAGAAGTAGACCAAAAGCACCTCAAAAGCTAGACATCATGCCAAGATTCAAAGAAATTCAGGAACAAATGAGAACAGAAGTAATTGAGATCTATCAGTCTGGTAAAGGTTATAAAGCCATTTCTAAAGCTTTGGGACTCCAGCGAACCACAGTGAGAGCCATTATCCACAAATGGCAAAAACATGGAACAGTGGTGAACCTTCCCAGGAGTGGCCGGCCGACCAAAATTACCCCAAGAGCGCAGAGACGACTCATCCGAGAGGTCACAAAAGACCCCAGGACAACGTCTAAAGAACTGCAGGCCTCACTTGCCTCAATTAAGGTCAGTGTTCACGACTCCACCATAAGAAAGAGACTGGGCAAAAACGGCCTGCATGGCAGATTTCCAAGACGCAAACCACTGTTAAGCAAAAAGAACATTAGGGCTCGTCTCAATTTTGCTAAGAAACATCTCAATGATTGCCAAGACTTTTGGGAAAATACCTTGTGGACTGATGAGTCAAAAGTTGAACTTTTTGGAAGGCAAATGTCCCGTTACATCTGGCGTAAAAGGAACACAGCATTTCAGAAAAAGAACATCATACCAACAGTAAAATATGGTGGTGGTAGTGTGATGGTCTGGGGTTGTTTTGCTGCTTCAGGACCTGGAAGGCTTGCTGTGATAGATGGAACCATGAATTCTACTGTCTACCAAAAAATCCTGAAGGAGAATGTCCGGCCATCTGTTCGTCAACTCAAGCTGAAGCGATCTTGGGTGCTGCAACAGGACAATGACCCAAAACACACCAGCAAATCCACCTCTGAATGGCTGAAGAAAAACAAAATGAAGACTTTGGAGTGGCCTAGTCAAAGTCCTGACCTGAATCCAATTGAGATGCTATGGCATGACCTTAAAAAGGCGGTTCATGCTAGAAAACCCTCAAATAAAGCTGAATTACAACAATTTTGCAAAGATGAGTGGGCCAAAATTCCTCCAGAGCGCTGTAAAAGACTCATTGCAAGTTATCGCAAACGCTTGATTGCAGTTATTGCTGCTAAGGGTGGCCCAACCAGTTATTAGGTTCAGGGGGCAATTACTTTTTCACACAGGGCCATGTAGGTTTGGATTTTTTTTTCTCCCTAAATAATAAAAACCACCATTTACAAACTGCATTTTGTGTTTACTTGTGTTATATTTGACTAATGGTTAAATGTGTTTGATGATCAGAAACATTTTGTGTGACAAACATGCAAAAGAATAAGAAATCAGGAAGGGGGCAAATAGTTTTTCACACCACTGTATAATGTGTCATAACTGCACTTACACAAAAAGTATAAAATTTTAAGTTTTTTAGGGTTTCCCAGATAAATTCATGTCTTATATGGTCAAATACCTTTTGAAAATACAGAAATAGAATCACTGGGTATCCATAAAGGAATTCATTATATTCAGTCTACTCTAAAATGAACCAACCAGATATTATTGTCTTTATGGAAACCGGACTGAAATTTGTCAATAAGCTCATTTATCCTTCATTTCAGTCTTTTAGCGATTATGGAGGAGAGTATCTTGTAATCATTGTTCAAGAACATTACAGGATGCCAATTATCCAAAAATAGAACATCTTAATTAGGCTAAGGAATTAAGGTTATGATGCCTTGTCTAAATGAATTAGGTCATTGACCCATTTCAATACCTTCGACATTTAAAAACATGAAATGGGTCTATAAACTTTTATAAAATTCTGATGTTATGCCATCATTCCAAGGGGATTCATTATCCTTTAATTTTGATGGCCTCTTTTATTTCATTCATGATTATATTCTGGGACACAAATATGTCAATGGCCTCATCAAGATTAGTAGCTAAAGTATAAAATTCTTTGTAAAAATTGGTTGTAAATTCTTCAGTAAATTTAGGATTCTCACAAAGGACACCATCAATTATAATCTTTTGAAGCATGTTTTTTTCACCCCACTTTTTTGAGACATTTGCTATTCTTTTCTCCTTTATCCAACCACTGTCTTCTTGATCTCACAAAATATATTTTAGACGTTCACAATTTTTTGCAAATTCTTATTATTAGCCAATTTCCAGCACTTTATGGTATGCTTATAAATCATGTCCTTTAGATCTTCATTGTGTAACAGGCTGTTATTTAGCTTCCAATAACCGCTGTCAAACATGAGCGATTAGGGGGCAGCTAAAGGACCCAACAAGCGTTGAGAAACCGCAAGACAGGGAACTAAGGCAGCGCATTAACGCTTCTCTCTTCATTTTGCTAGTAAAGACGAGGAACAAAAAGCTATGGCACCTTCAATTCGTTCCGAAATCACCATCCTGACATCCGAGGAGCTTTCGTATTACTCCCGACTCACCCTGATGACTTCACCTCCGATCGCTCATGGATGATGTCACCTCCGTCAAAAAATCATCAATGTCACCCTTCCTTCTTCCTTCAGTTTTACTTCCGTTCATAATCCCATAAATTGCTCCGTGTATGCGCCATTCAATGTCAATCGTTTATTGGAAACCTGACCATTGTAGTGAACAACAAAGTTTTTCTCTTAAACCCACAGTATATGGGGACGGATTCCTAAACCTTTAATCTGTGTTTTCTTCACACCACACATTCTTTTATTTTTTCCTTTGGTATCTAGGTTTAATTCTTTAATTTAATATTATTTATTGTATCAGTATGCTGCTGCTGAAGAATGTGAATTTCCCATTGGGATTAATAAAGTATCTATCTATCTATTTATCTATCTATCTATCTATCTAAGAAGTCAGAAGGCGACACGTTCGGACTGTAGGGAGGCTGGGGGACCACCGGAACGTTCACCCGGGCCAGGTAGGCGCTCACGATGAAGGCGGTGTGGCTGGGCGCATTATCGTGGTGAAGCTTCCATTTGTCCTTGATATCCCTTCGCTTGTGCGCAACGCTTCTTTTCAGCCTTTTCAGGACTTCCAAGTAGTAAGCAGCATTCACGGTCTGTTCTTGCGGGACAAACTAGTAGTGGATTATCCCCTTCACTCCGAAGAAGGCAATGAGCATGGTCTTCGTCTTCAACGCGTACCGTTGCTCTAATGAACTTTCCATTCCGCCGTGTAACGCACTACCACACAGGGGTTCCCGTCAAGGCAGATCCTACCGCTCCGTAGGAGCTCCGTTGCGTTGTGAAGCCAACACCCACCGTCGCTGGCAAGTGGGGCGCGCGGCGAGGTACGTTCGCGTCAGAACAAAATGAGGCTCATTACTTTTGAATCCTACCCTGTATATATACAGTACTGTGCAAAAGTTTTAGGCAGGTGTGAAAAAATGCTGTAAACAAAGAATGCTTTCAGAAATATAAATAATGATTGTTTATTGTTATCAATTTACAAAATGCAAAGTGAGCGAACAAAAGAAAAATCTAAATCAAATCAATATTTGGTGTTACTACCTTTTGCCTTCAAACCAGCATCAATTCTTATTGGTCCACTTGCACAAAGTCAGGGATTTTGTAGGATTCTAGTCAGGTGTCTGATCAACCAATTCTACCAAACAGGTGCTAATGATCATCAATGTCACACGTAAGTTGAAACACAGTCATTAACTGAAACAGAAACAGCTGTGTAGGAGGCTTAAAACTGGGTGAGGAACAGCCAAACTCTAGATACTAATAAAAGGCAAAGCCCTCACTGACTCACTCATCACTAACTCTCCAACTTCCCGTGTAGGTAAAAGGCTGAAATTTGGCAGGCTCATTCCTTACAGCTCACTTACAAAAGTTAAGCAGGTTGCATTTCGAAATTCTACATGCAACGGTCATAACGGTCGACAACGTCTGCCATGTTAAACTTTATTTATGGCCCCATCTTCACAAAATTTGGTAGGCGGCTTCCCTGCGCTAACCGAAACCGATGTACGTACTTATTTCGGTGGTATGACACCACTGTTGGCCGACATATTGAACTTTCCAACGGTCTTTGTTACTTAATGGGCCCATCTTCAAGAAATTTGGTACGCGGGTTCCCAACGCTAACTGAATCCTACTTACGTACATATATACGTCCATAGCCTGCAGCTCAGTCCACACTCTGAATCCTCCAGGCACTCTTGAGCATAATCTAATTTTGAAGGTTGAAGCACCAATAATGTTACTGAGAAACTTACAGCCACCGAAACTTTGTAATGGCACGAGACTTCAGGTTTTTATTCCTCGCATCCCCGTTATACTCTCTGATCTCCCATTTCAATTCAAACGCCTACAATTTCCAGCAATGCTCTGCTTCACAATGACAATTAATAAGTCTCAGGGACAGACCCTACAAAAGGTTGGCATTGATTTGAGGCAAGATTGCTTTTCACATGGCCAACTATACGTTGCATGCTCAAGAGTAAGCTCAGTGCACAGCTTGGTCATATTACAACCGGAGGGGCGAACTGACAACGTGGTATACAAAGAGATCCTTAACAAATAATTATTGGTACATTTTCCCTCAGTTTATTATTTAAAATTTTAAAGCAGTACTTCGCCGCTGCGAAGCGCGGGTATGTTGCTAGTCTGGAATAAAGAGAACATAATGGCTGGGAACAAATCTTAATTTATAATAGAGTGGGCTGACCAGAACAGTCTTTATGTTTGTTATCTTCTAAATGAGCAGGAAAATCTTTACATTTTTGATGATTTTGTAGTTTTATCAGGGGCAAATGTTTCTTTAAAAGATTACGTAAAGGTGACAAAGAGCATTCCTGCCAGATAGAGCTGTTCAAAGCCCACTTGAGTTATGGCACTTTGTCTAATTAAACTCCAAGACTTTAAAATCAGTGATGTTAATATTGTGGACAAGAAATGTAATAATTACTTTATCAGAAAAAAAAATAATTTTGGATCATAGCATCTCAAGAGATTATCTTAAATGGAACATTTATACCCCAAATCAAACTTTAGTATGTGGATTCTTCTCCCCAAAAGAGTCAAGGAAATTTATGTTAAAATCCTTTACTCTTATTTTCCTTGTAACAGATGACAGAGTAAGTTTTGTAATGATGTGTCTCATTTTTGTTCATTTTTCAAAAAAAGAAGATGAAACTATCAATCATTTATTTTGATAGCTGTGCCCTCTCAAAAGGATTTTGATCAAAGGTTCCTGCTCGGTTGTTTGTTTCTATAAATTTGTACACATTTTCTGAAAAAAATGGATTTATTTTGGATACTCAAAGACTTGAGACTGATTTGGACAACACCTAAAAACGTCTTTGTCTTTTGGGTAAATATCATATTCATAAAGCCATAAACACAAAAGCAAACTTCAGATTATTAACTTGTGATATAGAATCCCATTTCATAGTATAAAAAGAATGTCAAGACCAGTAAACAGTAAAGTTGCTAAAACATATTCCTTACTTCAAATCCTTGTTACTAAGGTAATTCTGTGAACTCTTAATGTGATTTTTTTTATTGTATACTAGGGGGCTTTGCCCCCTGCTTGCTTCGCTCACCAACCCCACTGCCTGCGCTATGAGCCAGCCAGTTCACATCTCTGCTGCTCACAAACAACAAAACTTTTAATTCTCATGGATAGGCCTCTTCATTGGGAAGAAACATTACATTTCCCTGATGCTAACATGAATTAGACAATCTACAAGCCTCCGACTTAAAGTTCAAGGCCGCACAATATCTACATACTTCTGTCATATCACCTATGTCCATAAATTCTGTCTCTTTTAGCTTTTTCCTTTATGTCAATATTGCACTGAATTTTGATTCTGTGTTTGGAATTACATCGAGACAACGCAACGTATAACTGCCCGTGAGTGAATATCGTTTTTTCTCTACACGAACTGTGTATGACAATATCATTCACACAAATGAGAAATGACTGAACCTTGTGCGTCGTCATAAATGTTTTAGATGTGGGCAGGACTTTTTCAAATCCCTTTGCATGGGGCAAATCTCTTCGTGGGGCTTGAAATTCTCTCTCTCGCTGGATTTAACTTTCACCTTCAATGGGAAGAAACACTACTTTTCCCTGGTGGCAACACGAATTAGACAATCTCCGACTTAAAGTTTAACTCCGAACAATATATTCAATCTCTTTTCGCTTTTCCATTATTTCACCGAGTAATAATTTCTGTTTGTTTGCGCTAATGCAATCTTTACTATCTTTAAAAAAAAAAAAAAAAAAAAAAAAAAAAAGACTTTCGAATTTTCGTACTGCCATTATCTCTAACCTGCTCTGCATGTCCCTGTGGTGAGCTGCCACCCTGCCCGGGGTTTGTTCCTGCCTTGCACCCTGTGCTGGCTGGGATTGGATCCAGCAAACCCCTGTGACCCTGTGTTAGGATATAGTGGGTTGGACAATGACTGACGGACTGTTCTGCATGTGTATCGTGCCAACGTTTTTGAATTCTTTACAAGGTTCTACTTTGTCATCTACTCTTTGGCTTTTATTTCCGGCCCCGAGCGTGGTTAAATCTCTTGGCACAAAGTCTCGTCTCGCGGAACGTGAAAGTGTATCTTTGAAAAAGTCACGTCTCATCTCCCAAGATTTTTTTATTATAATAGAGAGACGTAATGTATGTATCTGTAATGGGCTATAATTCAGTGTTTTAAAGAAAGTGACAATTCTGTGTGTTGCTTAGTGTAATGGACTCTAAACCAGTGTTTTAAAGTAAAGGCAAAATTCCTGGAAAATTCTGCTATAGGTTGTTGTTGATGACTATCTACAGGACACAAATATTTACAAAACAGTCACCTTCTTTGATTAATCACACTGTTTTGATTAGTATCTCATTCACAAAGAATGTGGTGATACAGAACTGCCTGCTTCCTTTGAAAACAGTTCTGGGGACATTGGTTTCTAATCAGGTACTTCTTGATAGCTGACAACAAATACTACTGTTGAACCAAAGTAAATGTGTTTACACTGTTGTTCTGCAGAGGAAATTGACATGCACCATTGTTTAACTGATCGTCATGTTGATCTATGCAGAGATTGAAGCATTAATATATTTTTGGGTAAATGAGAATAAAATAGAACAGAAGTATGGTCTGACACTCGTGACTGCTGCCTGCTTCTTTTATGCTTTTTCACCATATCGCTATGGGTACACCCTGATCTTGTTCAGCTATGACTGGAGAGCATACCCCAAGCGGGATGAAGAGCACGTGGTTGCGATATCTCTGCCAATGAGCAGCTACCTTCTAAAACACACGCAGCTGTGAACCTCTCTCTCTCTCTCAAAAAATGTCAAACGTTACTCGTTAACAATCTCTAGATGAGAATGTCTGCTGAACAAACAGGTATTGCTAGCTAACCAGAGGCAAGTTACCCTCCAACAAATGGCGACAGTTAGACCCACTCATTCGGAGGCTGGCGTGTGAGTGAGGATGGGGGTCTACTCTATCCAGCTCCCTACTTCTGATGTCCTGCCTCCGCCTTCCCTGGGCCTGCCGCTTCTCTCTATGGTTAGCGCTAATTATTCGCTGCTGCTAGCGAACTATGAAATGTTGAGCAATAAGAGAAGTCGCAAAATACACCAGAATGTTCAAGCAAATTATAGTATAAAAAAAAAAAAACCCGATCTAAATCCGTTAAGTAGTTCTCTCGTTCGCTAGCTTAGCGGAAGTAAGGAACGCCCAGAGTCTGGCGTGTGAGTGAGGATGGCCCTGCCCCCCTCCCCACGGGCCACTCAGTCTCTCTCGGATAAGCAAATAAATTGATACCGCTAGCAAACTATGATGCTTGGCGCGATGAGAGAGGTCACAAAAATCAACCGGAATGTTTAAGCAAATTATAGGAAAAAAAAAATGATCTAAATCTGTTACAGTAAGTAGTTTTCTCGTGAAAATATACAGACATTGGATTATACAGTAAAAAAAAAAAAAAAAAAAAATATACAGATATATAAATAAAATATAAATATAAACAGAAATATAAATATTTTTTTCTTTAGAGTGGACATTTTGTATTTTAATGCCTCAACTTGGGTCTTCCTTGATCAGTGTGTTTATGAAATTAATTTCTTTGTGCAGTTAACTGGCCCATCAGTGTTATTGTTATTTGTGAATATTTTCTTAGACACAGTTGTTATTCACAATTATTGAGGAAAAAAAGAAGAGCATCTTGTTTTCCTTAGTTCCAAAACTGCGGTTTCCTTGCCCTTCCCAGAGTGCTAGCTCAATCAACGGATGTACAGATTAACACAATTGGAGTTAACAGTTTCTAGCAGAGCCTCCCTCCCGTACACAATGTGGCCATTCTAAGATCACATCCATCCATCCATTATCCAACCCGCTATATCCTAACTACAGGGTCACGGGGGGTCTGCTGGAGCCAATCCCAGCCAACACAGGGCGCAAGGCAGGGAACAAACCCCGGGCAGGGCGCCAGCCCACTCTAAGATCACATTTTCAATCAAAAGATACTTTTTGTGTAAATGCAGTTTTAGACAAACATACAGTTTAAAAGAATGGGGAAATATTAAAGGAAGTGTGCTGTTTAAGCTGGGACTAATGGAGAGTCAACACTTTAAAGCTCATACAATGAATATGTCAGAACTTTGTAATTTTATGCTCACGACATTAAATGCAGTGCCCTCCATAATGTTTAGGACAAAGACGCACTTTTTTCTTGTTTCCTCAGTTTAAAATTACAAATCACACAATTCAGACCTGGGGCCTCATGTATAACGCCGTGCGTAGAACTCACACTATAACATGGCGTAAGCACAAAAGCGGGATTGTGCGTACGCACAGAAAAATCCAGATGCAGGAATCTGTGCGCACGCATACTTTCACGTTCTTCTACTACATAAATCCCGATTTGCGTGAAAAGTAACGCACGTGCACGCGCCTTCTGTCCCGCCCCAACTCCTCCCAGAATTACGCCTCTTTGAATATGCAAATCAATATAAATAGCCTTCTGTGAAAAGACAATGGGAAAAGCACGGGAGAAAATATAAGAATTTCAGCGAATACCAAGTGGAGGCAAAGGAAAACGTACTATTTGTTGGTTTTAAACAGTGGTATAATCAACAAAAGAAGCTGATCGAGTGACAGAGTGTCGGAGAAACTCGAAGGCTCAACTTCACAAAGTCGCACAGTGCCCGAAATAAAAAAGAAATCACATATCAAAGTCGCTGTGAAAAGGCGAGTCGTAGCCCACCGTCTGAGTGTCATATGAAAGCGTATTAGGGTACAGACAAAACAAATAGGCACACAGTGGGAAAAAAGCATGAAATGTCAACTTTAATCTCGAAATTTCCACTTTAATCACGTTGTTTATTTTGCCATTAAAGTAGAACATCATAAATTTCATCTTAAAATCGTTTATTTTACTAGTTTCTCAAGTAGCATGTTAAATGCTTTTTTCTGTGTTTGATCTTCTATGTGCTTTATGTGTCTGAATCACTACGTGCTTCCGTTCTTTCTCTTTCTCCGACAGGGCACAGAATGCATTACATTCGACATATTACAGCTCTCTGAATAATTAAAATACTGAGATGTATACGTGATATCATTTTCATGATGATAGGAATGAAAGCATGTTATTAAACATGGGAACACGGTGACGCAGTGATTGTTCATATCTCACGCAAGAGGCTTGCTGCACCATGTGCAACCTTCGATGAAATAATTTATTACAGAAGTACTGTCTCTTTCAAACCTCCAATTCCTGTCCATACTTTTCTTTCTCCAATCGCCACACAATCAGCTCTGTAATAGACGTTAAGCCATTTGTAAGCTTAGAACGCCGATTCTTCAAAACTTTTAAGGAACATTGAAATATCTTCGTAGTACATGTTTAATTATTCTATTCGTCTATCCTTCCAGTGTCGCGTCAGCACCAGCAAGAATACAGCGCAAGGCAGGAGCTATCCTTGAACCAGCTATACGCTGCGGCACCGTGTCCTCACATGTTTATTTATTAACAATACAGATTATTTAAATGACGTAAAAGTTTTATCTGTATACTGTAAGCAACATATTTTGCTGCATTTCATCTTAAAAATGATATTGTCATCATACGCGCTTTATAAAGTAGCGCAGGTTGTGCAATATTATAACTGTAGTGTAAGTTTACAGTGAGGTGATTGTACTTATAAGTACAAACAGTTCTACAAGGAGCACTTGATGGACTGATTGAGTGCGTTTATAGTTCTTGGGATGAAACTGTTTTCTGAAACGCGAGGTCCTTACAGGAAAGGCTTTGACGCTTTTTGCCGTGGTTGAGGTAGTGTGTACTTGAAACTATATACCGATAATTCTCTTTCCGATCATCTGCTGCTGTGATTCACACTCAGATACAGTGATATAAATACTCCGAGTGGTGCAGTGAGAGTAATATGGAAAAAGATGATCCGCAGTGGCAACCCTTAACGGGAACAGCAAAAAGAAGAACAAGATGCAGTGAGCGTAACAACGCTAAAGCAGTTATGGTATTTGGAATACTATGGCTATTCCCTGGCCCATTATATTGCTACAGGTTAATTACAATCAGATGCATTACACTAATAAACAATATGCAGTTAATTTCAGTGTATTTATAAAGCCGCATCAGGAATGTGGAGCTAAGAAAGAAAGGATGAGCACACAGGAACAGTAGTTTGACCATTCTGTGGACCATTATATTGTTACAGGTTAATTACAATCAGATGCATTAAATTTATGAACGATATGCGGTTAATTTCAGTGTATTTGACAAAGCCGCCGCCGTGGATGTGGATCTAAGAAAGAGTAACCACACAGGAACAGTAGCACTGCTTTGACGCTGGGTGCCACCAGTCTGCAAAACCGAGCGGAGAAATTGCGTACGCCAAGGAATGAGTTACCGTGGAAATGTGCGTGGCTCTACGCCAAGTTTAGGTTTTATACATCGTGATTTGAGCGTGGAAAGGTTCATACGCAACATTTCTGTGCGTACGCACCGTTTATACATGAGGCCCCTGGTGATTAAAGTGCACACTGCAGACCTTAATTTAAGAGTATTGGCATACATTTTACTTTCACCATGTAGAAATGAGAACACATTTTAAAAAAATAGACCATCATTAGAGGTCACCACACCATCTGGGGCACAGCAATGGCAGATCTATTAAAGCCGTTGTCATATTCAGGACTTTGTCACCTATCCCTCATATGTAATGACTGCTTGAAGTCTGAGATTCATAGACATCACCAGTCGCTGAGGCTCTTCTCTGGTGATGCTCTGCCAAGCCTCTCATGCAGCCATCTTCAGCTGCTCGTGATTTGGCGGTTTGTCCCCTTAAGTTTTCTCTTCACCATAAGGAAGTCCTGCTCAGTCGGATTTAAATTGGGTGACTGGCTTGGCCATTCATGAATATTCCACTTTTTAACTTTGATAAACCCCCATATTACCTCAGCAGTATGTTGGGATCATTATCTTGTTGTAGTATGAAGCATTGTCCATTGAGTTTGAAGGCATTTACTGGAACTTCAGCATATCAGATGTTTCTAACCACTTCAGAATTCATTGTGCCACTGCCGTCAGCAGTTCCATCATCCATGAAGACAAGTGTGCCAGGACCTGTGGCAGCCATACATGCCCAAGTCATAATACCCCCAAGCAACTTGTTTAAACAGATGAGGTGGTCTGCATTGGATCTTGGGCAGTTCCTTGTCGTCTCCACACTTTTGCCATCACTCTAATGAGGTTCATCTTTGTCTCATCTGCCCACAAGACCTTTTCCCCAAGAATTCTGCAGGGTCTAAAGTCCTTTTTCACAAATTTGTAATCTGACCGTCCTGTTTTAGAGGCTAACTAATGGTTTGCATCTTACAGTGTGTCCTCTGCGTTTCTGTTCCTGACTGCTGATAGTCGTGTCTGACACACACACACACACACATCTCCCCCTGAAGACTGTTTCTGATCTGTTGCACAGGCCTTTGGGGCTTTTCTCTACCATAGTGAGGATTCTTCCATCAGCAGCCGTGGAGTTCTTTCCTTGGCTTACCAGTTCCTTTGTGATTCCTGAACCCACCAGTGTGTGTGTTCCTTCTTCTTCATGATATCCCAGAGAGTTGATCGAGGTCATTCTAAGATTTCACTGATGTCTCCAATGGTTTGATTCTTGTTTTTCAGCCTCATGATGGCTTCTTTGACTTTCATTGGCACAGCTCTTATCCTCATGTTGAACAATGACAACTACAGACTCCAAAGGGTAGAAGCGAGCCAAGGTATCTTAGGAAGCCATGAAACCCATCTGATGAATCAAACACCTGGGATGCCAATTGTCCCATATATTACGGTGCCATGAATTGGGGGGACCATGGAGAGAAAGTGTCATGGAAATGTCTGCAAATCTCTTAATTGAAAGTCTGCAGTGAGCACTTTAATCACAATGTCAGAATTGTTTGATTCTGAATTGTAAACTGTGGAGCAGAGGAGGGAAACCAAGGAAAAACAGATCTTTGTCACAAACATTTTGGGGGGCAATGTATAAATATCTTAAGAAATCACTGATGTAAAGCACTTTTATAGCATACAGGTATTAAAAACTTGAATTAAAAAATGCATCACCAGAAACGCCACTGGCAGAATAAATGCCCAGCTGTTCAGAGAGTACTAGTCAAAGGGTAAGAGTGAAGAGAGGCCGTGTAGAGTGTGCTCAAGGGTTCACTTACAAGGGGTTAAGTGTGAAAAAGAGGTCTTTATGGTCAGTTCCACTGGAGCATATACTATAATGTCAATGGGCTCTTAATTGGGATTTTTATTTGTTTATTTTCTTTTAAAGGTAGAATAGGCTTTATTTTCTGTCAATGTGTGAAGAAACCATGAAATATCAAGGATATCCAGGCTGTTAACACCAGTGCCCAGAATCGGACTTGACTTTTAGCATCATATGTGAGGCACATTAGGACCTGATGGACTCCGATGAACTACAAAGAAACATCTGTCGTTTTCATCTGTAAAAATACCTTTTGCTTAAGTAATGCTATTTTTTACTTTAACAGACATGCATTTCATATACATAAAAGGTGACATGGTGGGATTTACTCACCTCTGGTTCACGTGACCACCACAGTTGGTCCAGTGCAGGGTGGAGTACCTGTCAGTGTGCCAAGTTTGACGAGTCTCACCTGAATAAAAAAAGAAGGGACACATGGCTATGTCGACATGTACAGCACAGAATAACACTTCACAGGGCACAACTGTGGAGCCCCAAACAGAGGAGCAGACAGGCAGCGTGGCAGAGGTGCGACGGCTTTGTATTAAAAACCCTGAGGCTGTGGGTGCAAATGTATCCATTGACAATGGTGGACCTTGAGCGGGTCGCTTTACCTGCCTATGCTCCAAAAGGGGTTTAAAAAAAAAAAAAACACGAAACGTAACATATTATATCATAAATGTTGTAAGCTGGGCAGCACGGTGGCGCAGTGGTAACGCTGCTGCCTCGCAGTTAGGAGACCCGTGTTCGCTTCTTGGGTCCTCCCTGCGTGGAGTTTGCATGTTCTCCCCGTGTCTGCATGGGTTTCCTCCCACAGTCCAAAGACATGCAGGTTAGGTGGATTGGCGATTCTAAATTGGCCCTAGTGTGTGCTTGGTGAGTGGGTGTGTTTGTGTGTGTCCTGCGGTGGGTTGGCACGCTGCACGAGATTGGTTCCTGCCTTGTGCCCTGTGTTGGCTGGGATCGGCTCCAGTGGACCCCCGTGGCCCTGTGTTCGGATTCAGTGGGTTGAAAAATGGATGGATGGATGGATATTGTAAGCGGTCTCTGAATTCCCCCATGGGAGAAATAACTCATATCTAATCTAATCTAATAAAGGTGTCAGACAAGTGACGAAATGGAAATGTAGAACGATAAACTGACCAAAGCAATACACAGACTCTCCGGCCCATCAGTAAGAATCCACTTTAAGACCATTCATAACGGGTCCGCACCCCACAACTTCGTCAAAGAAAAAAAAGTGTTTTACCTCGATTGGCCGAATATTCAACAGGCTGCAGTAGACGCCATGGGATATTCAAATGGCAAAAATAAAATAAAAAAAGAAGAAGAAGAAGTAAGGAAACTTCATAAATCCGTTAGCCAAAGAGACTGCAATAAATGAAAGGCGTGCTTTTCTTCTGAAAAATACTTTCGGTTTCATAGAAAGTTTCCACCCTAAAGAACTGCAGGAATTCCATCAAATGTGGGACCTCTGGAGTGTAAAGCTAAACTCTGCCACCTAACGGTCATAATGTTCCTTAATTCTCTCATTTTCTCCCAATTTATCCGTCAGCAGGTTGAACACTCGGCCTTTCATGCCCCCAGCATTCAGCGTCTGTCTTCTGTCTCCTTTGTTTCGTAGCAAAACGAGTAACGTTGATTGTTCTGCCTCACATGCTGTTATTTGTTGAGCTGGGCTTCCCCTTCATCTTGTCATTTAATAACACACCAGTCAGTCATGTCCCACACTCACAGTGGTGCTATAAAAGTCATTGAAATTCACGTAAAACATGTAGTTCCCATAATAAACATTTGAAAAGAATGTCCACAACGTGTACATTAATCGGCAAACTGATACATTATTTCAAAGAATCAACATTCCAGATTTAGGACTTGAACGGGTTGAAAATATTAAACTCAACTTTAACAAACGAATCTGTCCTGGAAAAGTTTATATTATGTCATATAATATACTTGTTGTAGATGTGCAAGCATTGGGATATTGTGGTTAGGGCTTTGTCCTCTAAACCCAGCATTTGTCGATTAAAGTCCTGATAGTGACACTGTGTGACCATGAGCATGTCACTTCACCTGTCTGTGAGTGGTTTCGGGATTGCTGGACATAAGTAATGTAACCAGTAGTAACTAAATGTTATGCTGGATAAAGGTGTCAGTCATAAATGTAGAATATTTTGCCTTTAGAATAAGTAACTAGTTTGCAAAAGCTGTGTGCAAAAAGTACAGTCACGGGTGGCAAGTGAGCATGTAGTTGGAAGCGAATAAAACGACAACCAAATACGTACTTAACTTCAGGATTGTCTTTATTATAGACTCAATGGCAGATTCTTTAAATAGTAATTACCAGCAAGTCCAATCGCAAACCTATTGTGCCGAAAAAAATACTGCTCCGTTTAAACCCAGATCTGTCTCCTGTCAGCTTCTCTTCACGCTCCATGACTCTACAGGCCCTGAGTTCCTGTTTCTTGCCCCTCCCATTTCCGCTGAAAATCACATGAACAACCAATATAGTTCACACGCAGAACCATAGACATAGAATTACTAGATGCAGCATGACCAGCAGCATCGTACGTCAACGTCGCTGCCATATTGCGAGTGGCACTGCTATGGAGTGAAGTAATGGATAAAGATGCCTCATGCATGTGCTGCTTGGGATTGTGCAAACCGCTGTACGCTCCAAACAAGATCCCGGGGGATTACATTTCATAGGTAAGGCTGAACAATTGTTTTGGTTATATTTATAATCTTAACTTCAGCTACACCAGGCTAAGATAGCAAAGCTATGCATTTACGTGCTCAAGTGAGCCTCCAAACAATGTTTTGGCTAAACGTATTTAGTCACTAACTATGTAGATTGTTGTTAGCTGTTAACATTTCTCAAACTCTGAAGGTTTCCCAAAGAAATCCACCTCAGAAAGCAGTAGCCAGGATTTTGAGAAAGCTGTCCTGTGATGTGTGCCGTGCTAGTTTGGTAACAGATGCTGTACCAGCATCATATGATCAAAGCTACCACTTGCTCACATTAAGAAACAAAGGAGGATTCCTTCTGAGGGTACAGTCAAGGTGGTCAAAGTAGCTGAGCATGTTATCCGACAGTTGACATTAGGGCATGTTGTCAGTGCATCTTTGATCAATCAATTTGTTCGGGCTGAAATTGGTTCAGATGATGTGTTTTTCTCAAGGAGCACATTAAGGAAACAGTTTGAAATTAACAACCATCATTTTATGCTCATGTGTTTAGCTGTGTCTGCCTTCCAAAACCTAAGGCTGCACCATATTGCCAAACGGAATACTCTCAAATTACAGGATCTGAGCAAGCGAGAGGAGCTGCAAATCTGGAGGAGATCAGTGAGGTAGGGGGGAGCAAGACTGATGAGTAAATGTTAAGAGCAGTATTTTGTATTGTATTCAGTAGTGAACAGGGAGCCAGTGAAGTTCAGAGAGAACAGGTGTAATATGTTCAGTGGATTTAAAACAGCAGGTTATTATCCTGGCAGCAGAATGTTGAAGAAGCTGTAAGCGATGAATTATGTTTTTGTGGGATGCCAGATAGAATAGCATTACAATAATCTATATGGGAGGTGGCTAGGACATTAACCAATACAGCAATCCCTTGCTATATCGCGCTTCGCCTTTCGCGGCTTCACTCTATTGCGGATTTTATATCTGTAGTACTAGGGTGTTGTACCGTGTTATGTAAATATGTAAGCATATTTAAATATATATCACGGATTTTTTGCTGGTTTGCGGATTTCTGCTGACAATGGGTCTTTTAATTTCTGGTACATGCTTCCTCAGTTGGTTTGCCCAGTTGTTTTCATACAAGGGACGCTATTGGCAGATGGCTGAGAAGCTACCCAACTTACTTTTCTCTCTCTCTCTTGCTCTGACATTCTCTGCTCCTGACGGAGGGGGTGTGAGCAAGGGGGCTGTTCGCACACCTAGACGATACAGACGCTCGTCTAAAAATGCTGAAAGATTACCTTCACATTGCTCCCTTCTGTGCAGCTGCTTCGTGAAGTGACATGCTGCACGGAGCTTCGCATACTTAAAAGCTCGAAGGGCACGTATTGATTTTTGATTGTTTGTTTTTATCTGTCTCTCTCTCTCTGCTCCTGACAGAGGGGGTGTGAGCTGCTGCCTTCATTGCAACTGCTTTATACGGCGGTGCTTCACATACTTACAAGCCAAACAGCCCTATTGATTTGTTTGCTTTTCTCTCTCTCTCTCTCTCTCTGACATTCTCTGCTCCTGACGCGCACTCCTTTGAAGAGGAAGATATGTTTGCATTCTTTTAATTGTGAGACGGAACTGTCATCTCTGTCTTGTCATGGAGCACAGTTTAAACTTTTGAAAAAGAGACAAATGTTTGTTTGCAGTGTTTGAATAACGTTCCTGTCTCTCTACAACCTCCTGTGTTTCTGCGCAAATCTGTGACCCAAGCATGACAATATAAAAATAACCATATAAACATATCGTTTCTACTTTGCGGATTTTCACCTTTCGCGGGGGGGTTCTGGAACGCAACCCCCGCGATCGAGGAGGGATTACTGTACTTCAGTACTGTGTTCCATAAGAACAGGACAAAATCTAGAAATGTTTCGGAGATGGAAGAAGGCAGTCCGAGAAATGTTACTTATATGGGAGCAATTATTTAATAATAAATAAATTATTATTATTATTTAATAATTGTAATTATTAGTGTATAAATGGATATAAATAATTGCATTTAAACGGTTCGCCAAAATCTCTTATAAGTAAACGATACTGTTTTAAAAGTTATTGCTTTTTCATCAGAAAACCCGGTTTCCACATCTACCTGTATTAGTTTAAATGGCACTTTTGCCACTTGCAATATGGCAGATGCGCTGACGTATTATGTCAACTGGGCAACACAGTGCATGCGGCGTCTATCTATATATGTCTATGCGCAGAACCGCTATAGTTCATACACAAAGTTGCGATAGGATGCGCATACAAAATCAGTATGTTTCGTACGAGAAACCGACATGGTACACACATACAACCAATAGAGTTCAAGTGCAAAACCGATATGTTACCCACATGAAACCAGTATAAGACATGCATGAAACCAATATCCACGTCGTGGAACAGACTGCAAGAGAATCGTTAAGACAGCCAAGTTAAGGAACGTTCTGGCCACACGGATCAAAGAAAGATCCTACGACAACTTAGTAAAAGGGCAATTCCACGGCGCGGGACAGAACGCAAAACATTACTCCACATCTGCTAAGTAAAGGGACGTTCATGCCAGGGATCAAAGGGAGGATCTCGGGGCGACTTGGCTGAAAGACAGTATTCACACCGCAAATCAGAGTGCAGCATCTCCACGGCATCTTTTAAATCAACTCTGCCTACTGGCAGGTTGAAGCTCAGTAAGGGCCGTTCTTGCTCTGCTTTCCAATATAGATTACGGCCACAAGAAATGCCAAACAACAAGAAAATCGGTTCACACAGGGCCGAATTGGGATCTGATTGTCTTAAGCGTTTCAGCTTTATTCACTTTGCCTCTCCTGAAATCGGCAGTCTTCTTTTGGTGTAGCTTGCTACACAAGCACTCAGTTCAACTTATACAGCCTAAACTCCACTGTTGCAGACATGGAGAAGGCATACAAAACCAATGCTGCTTCTGTGGCCAATTCAAGACACATGCGCTATTCCGACGCCTCAGCAAAAAGTTCCATAACCAAAGCTTGTGCATTGGCTGAAGCTGCACGTGCACGTGCATCCTTCGCAATGAAAGAGCTCGCCATTAAAAGAGAACAAGAAAGAATGGAGACAGAGACACTTGCACTGGAGGCTCTTCAGTCCGAAAAAGAAGCTGCTACCGCAATAGCTGAAGCTGAAATATTAGCAGCTGCGACAGATCTACTAAATCATAAGATCCGCAGCAGCCGAAGCTCATCTCAAGCTAAGGGAAGGACGGCAGAGTATGTAACTCTTGACACTGACACCTCTCAGCCTAACTCACCTATACACAAAGAAATGGAAACATCACCTGCGGCACAACAGGACGTCATGCTGAGGAGTCCTTCACGCATCTCAGGTGACCACCCATTTTCTACAGAGGTGCAGGCGGGAGAAAGTAAAGATGTCCAAAGAGTGTCATCACAGTCAGCACATGATATTTACCCAAGACTGCCCCATCAAGCAGGACTACCTGATCACATCATCAAGACCCCTCTAGAGAGATATTAACTTCAAGGAACACATCACTTAAACATTTTATTATCGTATCCTTTCTTTTTGCCTCTCACTGACAAAGACCAAAAGGGACAAATAAGGTAATAATTTACATTTCATATTTTACTAATTCTCGCCAATTTTAAAAGACAGCATAGCTATAATGCAATATTAGATATATTTTAAAAAAAAATCTTGTTACTGACAAAAAAAAGGGTGGTGACATCTTTTATATGTTGTATAATATTAATTCTTAGCATTTTCAATGAATGGTTTAGGTAATGTTTTACAAAATGTAATTAGCATATGGAATTAATGTATAACCAGAATTCAGGAACATTATGAGTGTTAAACTTTATTTTTTTGTGTCAACTGTTTGCTTGGAGTTTCACTAAAGCCTTTAAAAAGAAGACACTCGGACCATTGAGTAATTTTATATTTGAGTCATACTAACTGCTAGAACCTTTCTCGTAGCTACATTTTGAATTATTTGGAAACCCTCAAACACATACAGCTATGCCCATGGTTGCTTAGAATAAAGAAAAAGTTTCTGAAGTGTGTGTGAAATCCACCATTGACAAGTCTCCAGCAGTCTCCCCAGTGGTCTGGATGAAAAATTTCCTGTACAATAACGGCTGGCATCCACTGTTCTCATTCCAAAGCAGGAAACATGCGCCCACTGCCAGATGAAGTGACCCTCATGGTGACCCCCAGATGATGATGCTTCTGTCCATCCTTTAGTCGAGGTTTGGGCCGCCGAGGTCGCTCCACTCCTGGCAGCCTGTGTGACCCTGACGCGAAAGGGTGAGTACGGGGGCATGTCCTTTGTTATCTGCACAACTGCAAGTAGTGAAGTGACTGCACGGTAAGAACTAAGTGATGCTAACATTTTCTGAAGAAGGATTTTTTTTTCTGAAACACTTTTTACAAGTTATACTGCAGTCTTTTACCAAAAATCAACATAAAACCTTTTAAAGGCCGCGACGATAAACTCAGAGTGAAGACCAATTGATGTCGCCGCGCACGAGCAGAGCAAGGGGGGTGCACGTACACATCGCCAGACTCAGGCACACACATAAAGTGAAGGCGAGGCTGCGCACACAGTTAATTCCGAGTGCGTCCACCTAACGTAGTTGATGAGTCTAGAAAAAACAATGCCACCTGAATGACCGAGTGTGACATGACGCTGGCTTTCACCTCAGCCAATAATATAAAATAATAAAAAAAAAAATCGGGAGTGGTCGCCCCTCGACTTTCTCGTATACTCAAATATGGGGATGGATATTTGAGGAGTAAACCACAAGACAATGATCATAATTTTTCTATTATGTACATTAAAGAACCATCAACAATAAATCAACTTAATAATATATTGAACAATTATTATAAAAGTAAAGTTGATTGGACTCTGCAGCTGCATTAATAAAAGGTAAAGTACCACTTCGAGTTAACAGAAATAGCCTAAAAGATGAAAGAAATCAACATTTTGTACCCAATACTTGAATGCATAATTTCGTTGACCTAAGTGAAAGAGTACTCAAGTTATCGTGTTTACATACACGCACACACAGACAGACAGACACACGGACATAATTCCAAAAATAGTATTGTCGGACTCAGGGAGGTCTGAAACATCGAGATTAATGAAAATCTCAAAATAGAATTTTTTTGGACGATTCCAATACATTTCCTGTACTTCATATATGAGAACATAAAAAGGGTAGAAATGCAGTTACATTACTAAAAATGTCTGAAATCGCTCACACAGGATTTAGCATTAGCAAAGAGGAAACTAATGTTAGCTTGTCCAGGTCTGAGGGGGAGGAGGCTAACGTTGTGGTAATAAGGACCAGGAGGAAAACAAAAACACAGAGGCAAGAGGCTAACATTACCAATGATAATGATGGAGCCCTACCCTGTCTGATGATTGGCGGCAGAAACCTTACAGTATTTCTGTAGACTCTGAATTATGGGTACACTCTTAAAAACCCTGGTTCTTTAATAGCAGTTTATGGTTCTTGCTAAATGTATTGTGTGTATTTCTCTCTTTTTTTTGGCTAAGGCTTCAAGAAAATTCTTCAAAAGCCAACGGTGACCATTTGAAATGAAGTAAAGAATTTTTCCTGCGGTTTGCCCCTCTTTCTGAATATTATGTACGTTGGAAACAACAACAAAACTGTGGTTCACAAATCATTAACAATTAACACTTGATTGCACAGATTCCAATAGCAACTCACTTTTATGGACCTTCATTTGGACTCCTTGTTACAGTATACTTCATTTCATTTGTTTGTGTGTGTGTTTGGGTAAGAGATGCTGATGCTCAGGGCCACCAGAGAATCTTAAATTGTCTGACTTGGAGCAGCAGTCATGATGTTTCAATGGCACAATCTGCAGGTCGGTAGGTGACAATAAATAAAAAAAATTAAAGTGATTCTGATCTTCTGGACTGGAGGGTTGTGGGGCTTTGGGCGGTTATTTTGACAGAGATGGTATCAACATCCTAAAATTCAGTTCCGCTACAGTTGAGTAATATTGCCTAACGCAAATTACAGTAGCACGCACACTATAAACAAGTGTGATCATATGATCGGTGTAGGCTTTCCTAAAAGGACAGAATCAGTATTTCTTGTATGTTTACCTTAAAGATAAAACAATACGTTTATTGTATTTTGTGTTTGGCTGGATGACGCACGTAGCTGGAGGTCTTGGTCTGGGTGGCGATGATGGTGTGAATTCATAAAAACACCCGGCCCATGTGTGTCGGAGCTTTGAAATACAACTGAGTCTCGATAACGTGAAGTGAACCTGAGGAAAAGATAACAATGAACAACAACGACACTCCGGCCACAGGGTGACTCGCGCGAGCAAAGCACGCTGGTGGTCTGAATGACATGAACGCGCAGTCCACCTCCGATTCAGGTCGCGTGCAAGTAACCGAGTGGGGCGAACGAAATCTAACGTGTTCACAAAATGTAGCCCCCGAACCGTAAGTACATACCCTTTCTCTCTGTCGTTCGGTGATGCGATTCTAAACTCGTTCGACTCCTGCTTGATATGGTTCTAGTTGTAGACGACACTCTTGTCCATTTTCGTACCACTTCTTTCTTCCTAGAACTGTATTGCGGCTGACCGGAGATTTCTAGCCGTCGCTTTTTATGACGTCACGAAACACGTCACCATAAGACTTTCTACTAATAGTTGAATAGGAGATTAATAAAAGGTAAAGTACAACCTCCAGTTAACGAAAATAGCACAAAAGTTAATAGAAAACAACGTTTTGTATCTAATATATGTACGCAAAATTTCGTTGACCTAACTGAAAGCGTACTCAAGTTATCGTGTTTACATACACGCACACAGAGGCAGACACACACACAGACATAATTCCACAAATGGTGTTTTCGGACTGGGGAGGTCTAAAACGTGGAGATCCAATAAAAAATCGAAATGGACTTTTTGTAAGATTCCCATACTTTCCCCATACGTCGTATACGAGAAAGCCAGGGAGGTCCAAAACGTCGAAATTCATCAAAATCACGACATCGAATCTTCGGACGATTACAATACTTTCCCTATACATCGTATACGAGAAATTAATAAAAATAACTCGGTTAACGAGAAATTCTATTGTTTTGCTCTAACTGTATTTGGAGTGACGCGATCCCCTTTGAACGTGTTTAGGTTGCACTTATATGCATAGTAAATGTATTGTGTTAGCTGTTATGGATGCATCAGGTCACAATTGGCCGAGTAGATTACAGTATGCAGAATTTCGAGGCAGCTCTTCAAGCATCTTTAATTTCTTTTCGTGGGTATTAAATAGAAAACCAACAGTCAGTTCGTTGGGGGGCATGCTCAGCGGTACAACAAAAGAAAGAAACCCCGTGCTCCGGTGCACTTTCTATTTAAGAAACCGCCACCGTGCCGATGTGCAGCCATCAGCCTGACACTTACGGAGAAAGAATGAGCAGCGTGCGGACTTTCAAACAAAAGCTGGTACGTCGTCTTCTCAAATTACCGAACTCGTATATGGCGCAACTACGTACCTTTTTCGTCCCGTGTCTTCCACCTGAATAACCAGCCAATAGTAACCGTCCGCTCGATACTGAGGTTTCGAAGCACTGGAGCTCGAAGTGCCGCCTGTCGCTACCCGAACTACGTACCTACCCGATTTGCACGCGCAAGACAACAGAGCCTCGTGCGCATGCGCGCGCACGCACGCGCAGAAAATTACTATTACGACCCTGCCCGATCTGCGGTTTTCTACTTCGCGACACGAGTCCCCATCCGATTTGTCTCACGCACGCGCTCTCTGCTTAATTAAAAATCATTTCACGACTCTGCCCGATTTGTTCTGCGCATGTCTAATGTTTTACGACACACGTCATTCGTCAGGTTTGAATTGTACTTGCGAGTCATTTTTTGTGTTGACGTTTATCTTCGTCTGTAAGTGAACTTCTTACTGGAAAAGATGATAACTTTTGAATTTTATAACGTCTTGGAAGAATATATGTCGCCTGAAAATTTTAACTCCATTCGACTGAAGAGGGAGCGAAATGAAATGCGACGTATGTCTGTGAACTTTATAATGGATACGTATAGCTTTTTGTAAGTACATCGTATTGATGCAAAAGGCAATAAGGATTTTCCTTTTTAGTTGCAATATGACATTTGTAATCTCGTGGTTTAAATGTGAAAGTCGCAGCATTTTCCGTATTTGGGTTAATGGATGCATTTCATTTATTTTGTAACACCGTTTTAGCATTTGGTGGTGTGTTTCTTTTAACATTTGTTAGCATTTTTCATCTTAAAGAGTGAACGGCATGCTAATAATTAAGCAAAACAATGTAATCGAGGTGTCGAATTAGGAATAAAGTTAGGAGAGCACGGCTGACACTCGACCGGTGTAAAGTGTGCCCTCCAAAGCCATCAGTTTTTTTTACTATGTTGATATCAGATTACATCAATACAAGAGTATATCTATAATAAAGTTAACAAAATATAATGATGAAGGCAAAATTACATACAAGAGTAGCTACAGCTAAGTTATTACAAGAAAGCGAGATGCAGATAATAGCATTATACGTTGTTAATGAAGCAGAACAGAATCTTACACGTTTTAATTATTTTAGTGTGTTTTCCGTTTTTAAAAGATATTTCTAGCGTATTTATGTCCATACAGAAAGATGTAACTTTATGAAATTTATGAAACAAGGAAACCACAGTTACTGCATTTTCTAACATTTAGTCTTCAAAATTGTATACAGTATAAGAACAACAGTACTTAAACAGTGAGATATTGGTTTGTCATTCAAGAAAGTAACAAAAATAAATCTTTATAAAACATTTTTGAATAGGAGCAGAAGTAAAAGAAATGTGAGAGGGGATTTGTCTTCATTTTTACATAAACTACATTCTGGCGATATATTAATGTCATACTTGTGAATTAATTTGTTAGTTGGATACTATCTATACTAATAAAAGGCAAAGCCTTCACTGACTCACTCATCACTAATTGTCCAACTTCCCGTGTAGGTGGAAGGCTGAAATTTGGCAGGGTCATTCCTTACAGCTTACTTACAAAAGTTAGGCAGGTTTCATTTCGAAATTCTACACGTAACGGTCATAACTGGAACCTCTTTTTTGTCCATATACTGTAATAGACTGCAGCTCGATGGCCGTGGGAGGTGGAGTTGCGTATCGCGTCATCACGCCTCCCACATAATCATGTGAACTGACTGTGAACGCAGTACATAGAAAACAAGGAAGAGCCCCAAAAAGCACTGAAGAAAACATTCATTACACAGTTGAGAAGGCAGCGAAACAAAAAGAAGCAAGCGAGTGACGCATACAAGCATATTCATAAGTGCAGCTACTGCGGAAACAAAGAACGGTGTAAACCGTAAGTTTAAATTAAGTTTATAGAAACGCTCCCGCTGCCGTTTGCAATACCATATTCGCGACATACAAGTTTAATGAGAAGACACGAGGTATAAACGAGATTTTGGATCACTTTGTAACAGAGTTAAAATTGCTATAGCGAGTAACTTTTAAGTGCCGGGTCTTAGCTAACATTAAATAAAGCCATGGACATCGCAACATCACATAAGAGAGCGGCTCACGTGAAGTGACTGAACGCAGCACGAGTGATCACTTCGATTAATCAAACCTGTTCAAAAAAATACATTACACAATTGATAATGTAGGAAAAGAATATGAAGCGACTGACGCACACAGACATATTCATGAGTGCAGGTACTTCGGAAACAAAGCATCGTGTAAACCTACAGTTTAAATTAAGTTCATAGACCTACAAAAGGTTGCCATTGATTTGAGGCAAGATTGCTTTTCTCCTGTACAACTACACGTTGCATTCTCAACAGTATGCTTGCACGGCTTGGTCATTTTACAACAGGAGTGCTCAACTGACAACGTGGTATACAAAGAGAACTATAACAATCGTAATAAACGAACAATAAAACAGCAGAGAACCCGTGGATTAAATAAAAAGGCTGCTTCCTTGGCGAAGCAAGGAAAAAGGATGGGCTTATATGGCGTTCATTTATAAAACAGCGGAGAAACTGTATAAAGGCTGCTTCACAAAAAAACAGCAGAGCGCCTTATATGAGCAGGCAGTCAGCTAATATTGTTTGGTTGAAAAAAATTCTATGGCAGAAAACAGACAATTTCAAAATTTATGATGTCCAAAGCCATCAGAGAAGTGTGGTGTGCGTCTGATGTGACACAATGACAGGCTGGGTACCTGCTGTTGTCACGTGTCATTGGCTTATCATTTAAGCTGTGGTTTAGGAGGAGTACACACACAAACATTTAACTGAATATAATGGAGAAGGCTTGGTCCTTAGAAGTAACTTCTTTCTTATTGCTGCAGTTAGAAGTACAATGCCCCTTCATTGTATTTTTATTCTTGACCCTACAGGATGCCCAGTGGTAACCAGCCTTCCATTGGCTGAACAGATGGCAGTGTATCCGAATTCTGAGACACAACTGGATGTCCTTTTCTTCTGCTTTTAAGATTCCCAGTTCGAGATGATGTGTAGTTCATGTTGGATTTGCTATTTTTACAGGTAAGACTACTGAGGCTTTCAGTTTCAAAAGTAATTTGTACACAATTCCTGCAAAGCCTCCCCATATTTATTATTTGATCGGTAATATGTTGTTGCCTTGAATACTGTACTGTATGTCTGCTCACTCTGTCCAGTAACTAACACGGCTTTTTAATTTTAGACAGGAGAGCGTCAAGAGTGTGAATCCTCACAAACACAGAGACTGAAGAGCATCAGTCCCAGCAGTCACTATACAGCGATGTTGCTCTGTTTTGCAAAATAACATTTATTTTCTTAAGTTACTGTGCTTTTGTTGTTGGATTTTAAAAGAACCGAGACTTAGTTTTGTTTTAAGTTAAAATTAAGGTAGGAGAGAAAAAGAAGATGTTTTCATGTAAGTACCGACACCTGAGTACATCACATTAGAAGTTCAGATATACAGAGATTGTAACATAATATCTACTGTATCCATAATGTAAAAGGAAAAAAATGATGCTAAATATAATGACAATTAAGTTGGGGTTCTTTCAACATCCAACAAAAAACCACAGTAATTTAAAAAAAATATTATTAGTCAGACTTTACTCTAAGCAGAACTTTATCTATTGTGATGGTTTACTTTGGTAATAATTGATCTACAGGAGTACTAAGGAAGGAGGCAGAACAAGAAGTAAGGGTACACTTTATTAATGTTTGAACTCCGTGAGTGAATATCTACTGTGTTTATGTTTTTAACAGTTACAGTGAAGTAGAAGAGTCTGGCCGTGTTATGGAGCAGCAGTTAAAGAAGGAAGGAGAGATGTGTGCCATGTTGAAGTAGCAGCTGGCCCTCCTGCCCAGCATTTCTAGAATCCTCCATCTCAATCTCTGCTCTGATCTGCTGTGTCTTTGCCAAGTGATCACGAGGTATTGGCCTTTTTAGTTTTTTTTTTCTTCTGAAAACGGTCTCAGTCTCATTACACTGGCTGCCTGTCTCACGTAGAATTGATTTGAAGGTTCTATTAAATAATTAGAAGGCTTTGAGTATTTTAGACCCTGCCTGTATTTTGGAGTGTCTGCTACCAACATTTCTTTGCTGAAACGTTGCTTTGTTTTTTGTTCCAAGATCAACCATAAAAACTGACAGCTGTCTGTACTCTGGAATGCTTTGCCAATAGAGAAGTGCCAGGCTACAAATGTCAAGCATTTCGAAAAACTTCAACAAGCCCACTTTTCTAATTTGGCTTTTTCTTAATTACTTGCATTGGTTGTAGTAGATTAGAAATGGTACTGTGTACACTTTGTAAGCTCTGCACTGGGCACTAACCTCTGCTGATTTTCTCTGTTGTTTTTTTTTTCCAGTTTATTGCAATGGTGCCCCCCTGCATCTCTGCCGTCTGTTAAATCAACTCCAACTGCCTATGATAGAAGAAAAGTTCACAAGATGTCCTGAAATGGAATTGTGATTGGAGTGAGACGGCCACAATTATGTATGCTGGGATGTGCAGAGGGGGCTGTGTGGGCTTTGGCTTGGGACCCCCAGAGGTTTATTATCCCTGGCAACCTTGAAAGCTGCAAGTTTGTCTTTGTCCCTGGCCATTTGACCAGGCAGTGTATTTATTACAAAGGACAAGGACCCTTCCATTTGCTTCTTATTTACTTGTATAATACCTTCAATTTTCTTTGCAACTGTATATTTTTGTAGAGCAATTTGAGCAACACTTGTAAGCAAAGGTGATGTAAAAATATTATTAGTGAACAAATGTTAAGGGACAGATCAGGAAAAATTTCTAAATTTTTAGTTTAAATAGAACAATGTTTTATGCAATATTGCTGGATAACAACTCTTTGACTCTGAGTAGAATCTTGTTCATAAAGCTAAAATAGCATTTTTCCTTTTTTGACAAATTTAATGATTCACTTTTATTGTGTTCAAAACCTTGGCTAACATTTTTTTTAAAATACTAAGGTAAAAATCTGTAAATATATTTGTGTTCTCCTTCCCTAATAGTTTTTAACACCTCCCCTTGTTGGCCATTTTCATTGTAGTAGTGTTCTAGTTAAATGCATTTACCATTTATACATCTTTATGATTGATTAATTTTCTACTCATAATATACATACAGTATATGTACATATAAATATGGTTGTGTGTATATTTTTTTTGAGAAACATTGTTCACAGATCTTTCACTTTTATTTTTAAATGTTCCATTTATTTCTTCAATAAAAAAATGTATGAACAAGTGTATTGTATTTCCTTTTATTAAGTTATAAAAATGAACTGGCTCTGTATCAATATGGGTGAATAAAACCATTGACATGAGATGAGGAGTCTGCACACAAACAGTGGTGTGTTATGTTGATTAAACTTGTAAGAAAGAATATCACTGCCCTCTGTCCACATGGTGTTCTTCATAAACTGAACTATTTCATACTGTTTAAATTCTGCTCAGGTAGTGGAGAATATTTTATTTTACAGCTGTTAAATTCAGTTCAGTTTTATTATATTAACTAGACATTATGTCCGTTACAATAACGGGCGCTAGAACAGTAGTCCATAAAAATTAGTAGGAACAGTCTATATTAAATGGCAAGGGACCTTTTACCTCATTCAATTTTTTCTGCAAAATGCCTGTAATTTTCTCTGAGAGTAATACTGGCTTTGCTGTCCGTAATATGCGTTTAATTTTCTATCACGACGGTGGGCAATCAGCAAATTCTCCCCAGCAACTGATGTAATGTGCGCGAAAATAAATTTACATTTAAAAGTCATCGTATTGTAATATCATGAAAATTCGTATATTTAGGAAAACCCCTTCAACGACTGACACTTTACACTTTACTGGGCCAAGCTTCCTAATCGCAACTGCATATCTGAGGCTTCGGAGCCCCGTTATGATCTCAGTACTATTTTGCTTAGTTGAATGTGGGGTAAACTAGTTAAATTATCTGTAAAACGTGGCTCACACTGCTTAAATCGCATTGGACCATCTAACGTGACAGTTTTCTGACAAGAAGCACACTTCGGTTAAATTGCAGTTGAGTTAGTGTTAAATAGGGGTGCTCATTATCATAAAACTGCTAAACGTCTGATGGCCAAAAGTGATTAAAGCCTTTTACAGTACCTGCCTGTTAAATATCACAGATCAGTGCGGTAGATTAGAAAGTATCGTGTTTACCACTGATCAGGTCTGTAAACGTTGTTTGAAAAAGTAGCTGCGAATATGCATCTGATTTTATACTTGTAAAACAAGGGTCAAATATTCAGTTCAAAATATTAGTTGGCGCTGCTTTAGGCATTCCATGTCAAAGTATCTAAACTAATACAGCCGGTGCACCTTACCGTATCTGAAACTGGCTCATTCGCCTTGTGATCGTCTTCTCCGATACACCATATAGCTCTGCAGTCTGTCGTACTTTTAAACCGCATAACAGAAATTGTTCTTTCGACTCAGCTGGAATGTCAAAGGATGGACGTCTAGAGCAGAGAACTGCGTTACCTGAAATGGAATGTAGTCGAGTCCGTCCCACCAGTTCTTCGATGTATCAAAAATAGTTTCATCGATATCGGAGTCTAAAAGGGACGCCAACATTGTAGTTTCTTCCGATATGTCTTCAATTATCTCTCTGAAATACGTGGTATCTTTGGCAGAATCCATTTCATCGGCAGTAGTAAGCATTTTTCTCGTTTACTTCCATCTCACACACAGCCATGTTGAATTAGGCATAGCCAATCTACAGAAGACGATTCACCAATCAATATCTAGAGGATGTGTTAGAGCCCACCCTCTCAACTTTGACGAGTGAAAGTGTTAGTTTTATTTCAAGTCGTATTTCATGATGGTTTGGAGGAATGTTACGGACAAAATGAAATAAATAAACAAGCAACAAAAAACATATTTCGTGACACATTTATTTATTTATGCCCCCATGTCATGACAAATTTATTTATTTAGGCTCTCATTTCATGACACATTTATTTATTTATGCTCACATTTCACAGTAATTTTATTTATTTGCGCATTTATTTAATTTTGTCCAAAATATTCCTCCATATCTACACACCCAGACCAATAAATTATATAAAAGTACAGACGTAAGTTAAAAACATAAAGCATGGATTTTAATGGGTTATGAGGAAAACAAAAGTAAAATCATTTGAAAATTATTTAATACAAGCTAAAAAAATTTTGTAAAAGAGAAATCATTTGAAAATATGTATTTAATACAGACGACAGATAAATATTATTGTTATTTAATACTGGCAGTTAGAAAAAAAAGAGGGCCGTGGCAAGTAGTAACAACCCACTTTGTTGACCCTGTATGTCGCAATGCTGATCCAGAACTGCACAGCAGCGCAGCTGGAGAGCAAAACAGTAAGAGTGTCGCCATCCTCAGCCAACCATAGCAACTGAACAAGCTCTAAACAGGCAGCAAACGCTAGTTTCCTTGTTACATTTGGGTTATTTTCATCAAGACAATCGGAGAAAAGAAAGTATAATTACTTATAAAGTTACAGCTAAGTACCGTAAGAAGGTAGTAAAAATATATTTTTATTACAAAATTTGAAAATGAACTAAATACGGGACATTTGAGTGTCCCTGAAAGGTCAGTATAGGACAGAGGACAAAATGATCATATATGGGACATGTCCTGTATGTATATAAGAGATGTCTGGCAACCCTAGCCGAACTTATGTTACAATGTTATTCTGCGTGCTGACATAATTCTATCAATTTTGTTATATATAGTATCAAAATTGGTCCAGTTATAAAATGGCTTCAAAAGTCCATTGTTATAACTGGATCTTATATTATTGGTCATTCAATATTTTAAAACACAGAGGATCATATGTAAAAAGAATGCTTTGTCAAATTTTAATTTTCAACACATTTATTACAAATTTCATTACAAATTATAAATTACAAGTTTTTTCAATACAAAATACATAGTTTGAATAAGAGAAAATTATCAAGAGTTCTATTATGATTAATCATTCTTTATTATTAATCAGACCTACACAGCAAAATCCAAAGTGTTAATTTCACACCTACAGTGTTAATTTTAACTCTTCTTCGGAGTTTATATAGGTCCACACCAAATCGGGTTAAAGTTACACTTTGTGTAGTGTTATATTTTTCACATGTGTCAGGTATGGAAATCAACACCATAAGAGTTAATTTTTTAACACTAGCAGTGTTTTAAACAACTAAATTCTAGAAACACTCTGCTGGTGTTAAAAAAAAAATGACTGTTACAGTGTTGATTTCCACACCTGACAAGTGTGGAGTGTCAATATGTTAATAGTGAGTGTTAGTACAGTATATCTGGCCTTGTATTACTTTAGATGCAATATTAAGTTACTGCACCTCATTTTATTTAGAAGCTGATGTCACATTACTAACAGTTTAATGTATACACATCATACTCCAGATTTAAAAAAAAAAACAATTAAGACTTTTCAAAATGTTTGTTTTATTAAACAAAACTGTTGTGGAAAGCGGCGGCACGGTGGCGCAGTGGGTAGCGCTGCTGCCTCGCAGTTGGGAGACCTGGGGACCTGGGTTCACTTCCTGGGTCCTCCCTGCGTGGAGTTTGCATGTTCTCTCTGTGTCTGCGTGGGTTTCCTCCGGGTACTCCGGTTTCCTCCCACAGTCCAAAGACATGCAGGTTAGGTGGATTGGCAATTCTAAAATTGGCCCTAGTGTGTGCTTGGTGTGTGGGTGTGTTTGTGTGTGTCCTGCGGTGGGTTGGCACCCTGCCTGGGATTGGTTCCTGCCTTGTGCCCTGTGTTGGCTGGGATTGGCTCCAGCAGACCCCCGTGACCCTGCGTTCGGATTCGGCGGGTTGGAAAATGGATGGATGGATGTTGTGGAAAGCAGCCCGGACACAGACAGGTAGACATGGTTTTAATTCACCCAACACACATTTATTTATTATTATTACTTACAAGGTGCACACGCAACCCCCCAAAACTCCCCCAAAGTCCAGGCCTTTCTCACTCTGCCTCTCTTCAGTTCCGCCTCCACTCCACTCCTCTCCTCTCCTCCAAGCTCTGTCCTGCTACACTCCCGACTCCAGCCATCGAATGGAGGAAGGCAGCCCCTTTCATAATCACCCGGATGTGCTCCAGGTGCCTCCCGACAATCTTCCACCGGCACTCCCCAGTGTGGCGGAAGTGCCGGCTGCGTACCCGGAAGCACTCCGGGTGTCTCTGGTCTTCTTCCCCCCCAGCACTTCCGGGTGTGGCAGAAGTGCTGAGGGCCAGGGCTCCAAAGGCATTGGGGCTGCCCGTGGTGGTGACCACAGGCCCCTACAGGGTTGAGCTTCAAAGCTCTGTACCCGTGGTCCCCAAAGCCACCAGGGTGGTTGCCCCCTTGTGGTCTGGAGGAGGCGTAAGCCCTCCTCCGGTCCTCTTGGGTGTCCCGGCTGGGTACCACCCCCAGCCGCGTGTCACACTGTTTACAAAATATTTCAAAACCGATAAAACAAAAAAAACAAAAAAAATCAGGTTTCACAACCAAGACCATTTAAATAAATAAAAAAGCCCAGTCTTAATGGCAATTTATAGAGGATACAAGGGTTAATTTACATATTTGTACATTTACATATAGTTTACAGCTGCTATTGATCTTGCATTAGTAAATAAATGTACCTTATGTAAATGTACAAGCCTATCAACAGCATCAGTTGGACTGATTGTAGCCTCGTTCCTCCCTGCAGAAGGTGGTAACAAATACAACAGCAGCAAGAAAGAGGAAATGTCACTGTTACACTCTGATGGAAAATGAGAAGGGGTGAATGCTTAAAAATATTAATATTTATATAGGTCCACACCAAATCGGGTATTAGTATGCAGAACAGAGGGCCTTGCCTGTCATTTAAAACTTCAATAAAGTACTTACCATTTTCAGACTCTTGTTTCTCTGTTGCAGTGATATCATTTTGAAATTCTGCTGTCAAAGTGAGAGACTTTGCTTCTTTGATGACTTTTTGCTTGAATGCTGTCTCCTATTGCTCAAGCAATATTGCACAGCAAAATAAAGTCTAGATTCACCTAATAAAATTGCATATAGGAAAACAACACAAAGCCATCATGTCTCAATCACAATTAATTCCTTAAACCTAGAAATAAATAGAAGAGAATGTTTGTACTTCTCAAACCTGCCACCTTCTCTGGCATTACTCGAGTTTGAGCTTGCAGACAGGTCCTGCTGTATTCTCCCCAACCCTTCTACGTCACTGGAGTTTGAAAGTGCATCAGTGCATGTACTTGGTGTTTTCGGTAGCAGGGGGTGAAAATTCTTTTTTCCAAAAGGGAAGATCAATATTGATTATTTTGTCAACTGTACCTGTAAAAAGTTTCATGTTGATAACACAAAAAATAAATAATTACAGCATTAAGCACCACCATGGCTCCATAATATAAAACTTATATCAAATAATCTCAAATATTTATATAACATAAACAATTTATCGCTAATGCTTGCTGTAAATTTTGATATATAACAATTCTATATTTGATGTCGCTTTCTGAAGTTACATGCAACAACACGTGAAAATCACTCCGCAAACAAGTGAGCTCTGAAACGAGGTTGCTTGTTTAGATAGATAGATAGATAGATAGATAGATAGATAGATAGATAGATAGATAGATAGATAGATAGATAGATAGATAGATAGATAGATAGATAGATAGACAGACTAGCCAAATACCCGCGCTTCGCAGCGGCGAAGTACTGCTTTAAAATTTTAAATAATATCCATCCATCCATTTTCCAACCTGCTCAATCCGAATACAGGGTCACGGGGGTCTGCTGGAGCAGAAACCCACGCAGACACGGGGAGAACATGAAAAATCCACGCAAGAAGGACCCAGGAAGTGAACCCGGGTCTCCTAACTGCGAGACAGCAGCGCTACCACTGCACCACCGTGCCGCCCTTTAAATAATATACTGAGGGAAAATGTACCAATAATTATTTGTTAAGGATCTCTTTGTATACCACGTTGTCAGTTCGCCCCTCCGGTTGTAATATGACCAAGCTGTGCACTGAGCTTACTCTTGAGCATGCAACGTATAGTTGGCCATGTGAAAAGCAATCTTGCCTCAAATCAATGACAGCCTTTTGTAGGGTCTGTCCCTGAGACTTAATAATTGTCATTGCGAAGCAGAGCCTTACTGGAAATTGGAGGCGTTTGAATTGAAATGTGAGATCAGAGGGTATAACGGGGATGCGAGGAATAAAAACTCTCTCCTCTGAGCCACCGCCAGTAAAAATAGTTGCCTCAATTAGGTTCTTTTGCAGGCATGTGACCTGAAGTCTCGTGACATTACAAAGTTTCGGTGGCTGTAAGTTTCTCAGTAACATTATTGGGGCCGCAACCTTGAAAATTAGATTATGCTCAGGAGTACCTGGAGGATTCAGAGTGTGGAACAAGCTGCAGGCTATGGACGTATATATGTACGTAAGTAGGATTCAGTTAGTGTTGGGAACCCGCGTACCAAATTTCTTGAAGATGGGCACATTAAGTAACAAAGACCGTTGGAAAGTTCAATATGGCGGCCAACAGTGGTGTCATACCAACGAAATAAGTACGTACATCGGTTTCAGTTAGCGCAGGGAAGCCGCCTACCAAATTTCGTGAAGATGGGTCCATAAATAAGAAAGTTTAACATGGCGGACATTGTCGACCATTATGACCGTTACGTGTAGAATTTCAAAATGCAACCTACTTAACTTTTGTAAGTAAGCTGTAAGGAATGAGCCTGCGAAATGTCAGCCTTCCACCTACACGGGAAGTTGGAGAGTTAGTGATGAGTGAGTCAGTGAGGGCTTTGCCTTTTATTAGTATAGATGTATATGTGTATGTATACTGTATATGTGTGTGTGTACATTATATATACACACACACACACTTACATGTATATTATATATATATATATATATATATATATATATATATTATATATATATATAGCTGTACCCGGCCACACGTTGCTGTGGCTCAGTCTGGTTAAAAGGAAAAGAAAGAAAAGAGAAAGCGTACGTTTCTAATATGTTTAATTTCACAATGCTTGTGGGTATACAATATTTTTTGTTGTTCTATTGTCTGTGCAGAATGTTCGACTGAATAATATTGTTAAGTTCGTAGACGTCTTTGTTTTTGGCCGCAAGAATATCTCGTTCACTCAGCCAATCGTGATTCTTATAATTGGTTTGAATATTGGGAAATACTTTTTCAACCAATTCTTCTTTTGATGTCACTAAATTGCAGAAGTTATGAGGCAATGAAATTCGTCCTGAGGTCAGATCAACCGGCACCTTTCCGTTCCCATATTCCAGATTTCTCCAACCCCGTTATTGACAGTTTGCATTATTTGATCGTAAATGCCTTTTTGCTGAAGCGTAAGCTTAGGAATATTTGATTGCACAAACGACAAAAGATCACCCGTGTTGTAATTTTGTTCACAACGCAATTCTACATCGAACGAAGCAGCAGCAGATCGATTCGGTGATGGCATTCCCAATTGATTGAGAACTTTGTTCGCAATTTCTAAGCACAAATCTTCAATCATTATCAACGCTTATTTGTAGATTTCTGCTGTGAAATCCATGTTTATATTTGAATTTTACTTGCGTATTCGACGGAAAATATCTTCAGCCATGTGCGATTTATATTTCTCCCATAACTGTGTTGGAGATGAAGGAGAGCAGGCAGTCAATATGATTGCAAACAATGCACGAATTTGATTTGGATGAGACGTGTTGCACGCGTCATTAATGTATACATCCCAGTGTCGGTCGTTCTCCAATAAATTCAGAGCTTGACATGTACTTTGGAAAGTGGCATGTGTAATGCCGTTGACAATTCTCAATTGCTGGAAAGACGTTGGACCGGGCACATTTACCAACATCATGTGAGCAAAGAAGCATTCATCTGGATTGGGATGCACGGTGTACAGTCTGCCTATTGTAGTTTCTTTGAATATGCCAGGTTGTCCGTTGACTCGCTCTCCTCGTTTGCGTTGTTCAAATGATTTTCTGCTCGCATTCCATGTGTAATATGTAGGCACTTCTGAATACAGCAGTGTTTTCGCAAACACGTCATTTTGACATAACGTAAAGAAAGCAGTTAACGTTGTAGCCGGTGGATTCAGGGCTATTTGTTGCACATTTGCAGCTGTGAAATAAACGCGTTGTCCATTTTCTAGATGTACTGCTAAGTGAACAGCATCTGGACTTCGTTCATGTATGGGAAATGAAAGACTTTGCCATACAGTTTCATTGCTGCTTATGTATCTTCCAGCCTAATACTGTGCGATTTCATCGATATGTATGACCTTATTCCTATCACTTCTTTCTGGTTGCATGCCAAAAACTGCCATGTCTCTGCCTTTATTCACGTACTTACAAATGTATTTGATCGAAACATTGAAATAGAATCGTAAAATATTTAGTATAGCGTGTGTTGCTTTTACTTCCAACAGATGGCGCTGTGTTTTCAAAAAAAGCATGTTTTTACCTGTCACAGGTGTGACATCTATGTAATATGTATATAAAAACACGCGCGTATTCGAATGCAACGTTGTGTCAAAATTTCAAAGCAATCGGTGAAGAACTTTCGGAGATTTAAGGTTTTGAACAAACGAACATTTACATTTTTTATATATATCACTTGGGTCAATACCTAAAGAAATACACACAGCAAATGCAATTGAGAATACACCAGAATCTGTATGATTTAATTGTTGCTGTGCGTCTTCATAAACTATGGGAGGTTTGTAAGGAAACAAAGCATCAAGGAAACGAAGCTGCTCTTCGGTGAGGTTGAATTTTTTATCAGCGTTTAAACTGTCATAGACATGAATTACAGCACCATCATAATAGGTACACACCCAGTGAGTCACTCGTTCAGTAGCTGCAGAAGGTAATATTTGAATATGTTTTGCATTTTGTGGAATGGGCATTATAGGTATGTCAGGAGTCCACATTAGGAAAACCTCTTGAGGTTGGAAAATTGTATGCGCCGCTAAAATTTCATTGAATTTGCTCATGTGATCTGTTGATAAATAATCATTATTTACCAACTCATTCATTGCAAAATCTGACAGTGGTAAGATCACTCCTTCCATAACACTAAACACAAACACTAAGTAGACACTAACATTAAAAAACGGCAACACCGCCGGGAAGAACACTAAATGAGATAAAGTAAAAGTCTACTAAACTTCATTATTATAACTGCTTTATTGTAGCAGGTGAGGGGACGCTGCTGCACGCTTGTTGTTGCCGCTCCTCCCTGTTAACAACACTTTTCGCAAAATTCGCCTTAATTCTGCACTTTCTTACACTTGTTTTATTTCGTTAATTGTACGTATAGTTCGTGGATACAGCTGACTCGAATTGCATGGGTTTGGCTTAATATTTACAGATTTTATGGACTCCACTTTACTGGGAACAGCTGAGTCTGTGGATCACGGGACGAGACCTCTGAACATTTCTTTGTACCTGGCAATCTAGCACCTCGGGATGATCTGTCTCTCTGATTATATTTGCTATGCTGATCTGCTCACATTTCATCTTATAGTACCCTACGACCGGGAACTGATCTGATGTTCATACTAACCTGGTTTATGGCTTATGGCTCCAGGGCGATCACGCCTGAAATTACCAAGTGTTACTGTTTATGGCTGTGTATTGGAACATCCAAATCCTGCTTCCTCCTCCTGCTGTGCTTTCTGCTGCTTGCTATCGCCACTCACCTATGCTACCACACCCGCCTGTCCTACCGGCTCCGTTGTGCTGTGCTGCTTCTACACTGCTATCAGCTAAGTATCACTCACTATTTTAGCGCTTTGAGTACTGAGAAAAGCGCTATATAAATGAAATGAATTATTATTATTTATTATTAAACACTAAAGTACAAAAACGAAGTAGAAAGTAACACTAAACCGCAACACCGCCGGGAACACCGGCACACCGCATCTACTAAACACTAAGAAACACTAAAGGAAAAAATACTATTCAGTAAGCACCACGTCTACTAAACAGTAAATCAGCAAAGGAGAAAGGACGGCAAGACCGCGTCAACTGCGGAGCTCAGCTCGGAGAGAAATGAAGTGAATGAAATAAGGTGAATGGGAGGGTGAGATGATCACGTGACTCCAACACCCGTCTTAACTCTCCGTCTCTCCACAAACACAGCCACACAGATCCAAACTCTCCTTTATATATATATATATATATATATATATATATATATATATATATATATATATATATATATATGTGTGTAGATATGTATATATATGTATATATGTATATATATGTTTACATAACCTCTTTAACACACTACTTCTCCGCTGCGAAGTGCGGGTATTTTGCTAGTCTATATATATAATTCACTAAGCCGCCGCCGCCAGAGCAAGCAAGATACCCATGGAAGCACACAGGACGGAGCCACGCCCACCAACTCTAAGACCATTGGAAACGACGACAACTTGCTGAGCCACGCCCACCAACTCGGACGCGACGACACAGAAAAAACGGCGTCATTTATGTTCGTCTGTGCTAGAGTCCACATGCACCTCTGAGCCACGTTGACTGTTCATAGAAGCATGCTTCTCACGGATGTGAATCGCTATATGCA
Source organism: Erpetoichthys calabaricus (assembly GCF_900747795.2). NCBI lineage: Eukaryota > Metazoa > Chordata > Cladistia > Polypteriformes > Polypteridae > Erpetoichthys > Erpetoichthys calabaricus. The sequence goes on along the minus strand of NC_041394.2, from coordinate 347,457,422 downwards.
GCGTGTAAAACAGTTTGCGAGGGGTATCCCATGGGATCCTTAAAACAATTCTTTAAAACTGAGGTTAAAACACAATGAAGGAAACAGTCTTTAAAAACCAATAAGCCCTGTGCCTCTGTTTCATTAGCGTCTCACCTGCTTCACCGATGCAGGCCCTGCAACAGTTGAGACGCTCTCTCAGCAGCTGACTTTGTCTGGGCCTGACTCCACTTCTGTCAGTCGCCTGATTAAAAATGGCCTTTTCAAGGGGAGCTATGGACCCGCTATACCACAGGAACACCTGTGACATTGCCTTCACATTGTTTTCCTTTTATTTCTGATCCCGTCGAGCAGATCAGACACCCAGGCACACAACAATGAATAATCAATAGCTGCAACTACTTTGCCCGCCCCAACTCCTCACCTGAGTCAGTTTCGTCTGTGATCAGCAGTGTTTCCCAAACTCGGTCCTGGTGAACCCCTATGGCTGCAGGGTTTTGTTCCAACCGGATTCCTAATCATTACTGCCGGTGAAACTCATCCGGGATAAGTTGGTTTTTCAAATGCAGCCATGTAGCATATTAGTCTACCTGGATGTAATAATCCAAGATGAATGCGCGCTCCCGCGCTGAGTGAAAAGCCAATGTATATTGAGTCTAGAAAACATGATCAGCAAGTCTTTGATAGGCTGCAACAAAATGATGAAAGAACGGGCGCATTTTTTTCACAGAAGCTGTGTGTGTGTGAGTGGGTGGGTGTTAGTTAGTTAATTAGTTACTCAAAGGATTTCAAGATTTAATATACACAAGCGGTAACACTGCAAAACAGCCCAAACCAGAAAAGATGGCTGGCAAAAAGTGGCCGACGAATTAAACGTGTGCATTGTACTTACTGAAAGCAGTGTTACGGATTTTGCAAATGTTCATTTTTTTCCCTCTGCTTAAAAAACATTTAAAAAGCAGCGTGATTATGCAGCATATACTATGCTGCGGGTTGGTATGCAGCGTGTAAAACAGTTTGTTTGTCGTGGATAATTTGCCTTTTACTATTACACAAAGACAATTTCCTGTTAATACTTTGTTACATTGATATAGCGGTGTTCTCAGTATTCAAAGCACTATCCACACAGGGAGGAACCGGGAAGCGAACCCACAATCTTCCACAGTCTCCTTTCTGCAAAGCAGCAGCACTACTACAGCGCCACAAGGCAATTAAAGAATGCACCGGGCTCGATTTTGTTTTCACTTCTGTTTACAGCGATCGGGTCGTAGATAGCATTGTTGCAATGTTACTTTTCTTGGTGGCTTATTACATTACGGATGTTTCACATGTTCATTTTCTCCCCCTGTGCTTAAAAGACATTAAAGAAGTGTTTTTCAACTGTGACTCTGGAACATCTCAGAACGCAAGCTATATTAAGTGTCAACAACGAAGACTCGCTACACCTTAATCTACAAGTACTGACACTTATCCCTACAGACAAAGTAACTTTCACCAGCGTGGCTTTCTTTGTCACAGACGATCCCGCTTTCAGTCACGGACAATTATATGTTGCTCTCTCCAGAGGTCTATCTTTTCATTCACTCACAGTCGTATCCTCAAACCCACGCCATTTGGACAACTGTGTCATTCAGGAAGTGTTCACCCATCAATACATAATTATGCGGCATATGCTACGCCGCGGGTTGGCTAGTATACTATAATACCTTAAAACAGTGGTAAGTCTATGAGATTTGAGGATTTCTGACAAAGGCTACATATTAATAATACAAAAGGGGAAAGTAGAGCAATATATTACTCTACCAAGACAAAACAATTGCGTAGTCCGGCAGGATTTTGGGGTAACCATGTTTTGCACCCTGTGTGCAAGTACTGTTGATGTGTATGTACATGTGTGTATGTATGTGAATTTTAGGGCACCCAGTGTACAAATGCGGTGGAAGCAAAACATTGTTTGGTTGATGAATGGAATATAACTAACAAAGTGTAGAGACTTCATGTGTGTCACAAGGACACCCACATGTTTGTTGGTGCTGGTGGTAGTGAGTCCCTAATTAAAGTGTTAGAGAGTGGTGGGACATGCATGCGTCATTCATACGGCACTTATTCATTTAGGATCTTTGTGTATGTATGTGAATGTTTGCTTACAGGGGCAAAAGTAGGCCAACCCATAACAAAGTTGGCAAATTGTATTAGAGTAGCATTGTAGATTCAGAAAGTCCTAAATTCATATTAAAAGCAGCCATCTTCCAATGGAGTGGCAGAGGCAAGCAGGCCAAAGCTAGGAAATCGAAACCTGTAGTGCAGGTAGAGAAAGAAACTGAGCTGAGGAGGCCACAAAATGGAAGGGAGCTGGAAGGATTAAAATCAGGAAAACTGAAATCTGGTATAAAGAAGACAGCTGCTGTTATAAGAGGGTTACTATCTTGTATTATTGGTAATAAGGAAGATCAGTATGAGAAAGAAAATAGTAAAGTAGATGAAAGTGAAAGTTGTGGAATGTTGTGTGAAAGTTTTGAGAGATGCAACAGTTGGTGTGAAAATTGTGAAGTGTTAGCATGTAGAACACCCACTGCTGAAGTAGAAAGCAATGAAAGCAAGGGAAAAAAAGGAGTGTAAACCACCCATGGTGAAAGTTAGGGGCATAGTAACATAATCTGACTGGAACCCTAAAACATGGGTGGGTGACTGACATGAGACAGATGAGTGCTCAGAAAAAGAGTGTGAATATAAGTGCGAGCAAAAGGAGAGAGATGAAAGGAATGGAAAACAGAAAGGCTGTTACCTCCAATTATTCTCCACTGCACCACAATCTCCAGGTAATTCTGAGGTCTGTCCAGTAGTTAAAGAACATGTTACACCAACAGATATTTCACCACTGTTAGGAAAGGTAACTAGTGCTGCATTGAAATATGATTTAGGAAAAAGAAATCAGATAGAAGGCAGAGAAGCTGGTGAGTGTGAATGGCAATTGTGGAGTGAAGGGCATGAAATGGATAATGGCATAAGGATACTGAGTGAAGAAAGTGTGGAATTAAAACAAAGAACAATTGAAATTAAAGGAATTCAAGTGTTTGTGTGTGGAAGGTCTGAGAGTGCTAGTGCAAGAATGACTGAGTTGGAAAGAAAGTGCACCAGTTTAGGATTTGGTTTGAATGAAACAGGACAAGCCAAAGAACAAAGGATGGGGGATGGTGCAGCAGGAAGATTTACAAACTCAGGCAGCAAGTCAGGAATGCACAGGGGGTGAAAGTCCTAACAACTGTGCTGGGGCCAGCAGTAATTAAAAAGCACACACACTGACCAGTTGTTTAAAAAGACAGCCTATGAATCTCCCTGCAATAAAAAGGAGAAAAGTGAGCTGGTCTTGGGTAAAGAACACAGGTCAGTTTCAGGAGAGATGCTGGACTTGGCACTTGTATTCTGGAGAGGTTTCAGCCCACACTTTTAGGTAGAACTTACCATAAAATAAAAAAGAACACACAGGCAATGAAAAAAAATAGAATGGTATCACAGGACGACAGGAAAGGGAAAATAGTTATTTCTGTTTCAATTTCCTGATCTTTTGCAATAGTGCTACTTCTGTTGTAAGGTTTTAGGGACTTTGTGTTGGTGCAGATAATAAATAGTGAAGGCAATTAGCAGAGTAAAATCCATGCAGGAGATCGGGTTACCATTAGCACATTGGAGCAGAGTGGCAGTGTGGCAAGCTGTTCCAATGAATGCCCAGAAGCAAAGTTTGAGTGCTGGCAAAAGGTTAACAACCAAGATGATCAGATGGACAGAAACTGCTTTGTCACCTTCCGTTTTACAGACCTGCCTACATAGCGGAACGAATAAAGAAGCTAAGATGACAAGCAAAGACTAAAGACAAAAACATGAAGAAGAACTGAAGAGACAGCAAGGAAAAGACACTCGCTGGGGTTTAAGGGAGTAACAAGTCCACAAGCCATGCAATAATAATAGAACTAGTCACAGTAGCTATAGTTTAAAAGAAAAGGTTTGTTCATTACTGCAGCAAATTTATATTCCATGGGGTGGAAACTGAACAAACCAGTTAGGAATGCCAAAATAAGGGGATTAATTTTGAAGTATAGATTCTGGGTATTAATTAAGTGGGATCATTAATATAATTAATAGTATTATTAAGGAAAATGTATACTAAGAAAATTGGTGAACCTTTCTGGAAAGCAGGTACAGATGGTACATTTGCAAGTCATATGGGCTCCGATGTTTAGGTATAGTTTTATTGGGAAAATACAGAAGCCCTGCCGAGATTGTCGGCTGTGGTACAGGCACAGGACCAGTGGGCCAATTCTGAACCGAGGTGTTTAGCACAGCGAGTATGCATATGGTGAGCAAACAACTCTAGGGGTGGCCTACAGGGGGAATGATGAGGGTTGCATAGCTATGATATCTCATGGTGGTGATGCCAGCCTATACTAGTAAAGGCTGATGGCAATCAAGAGTTGCACCATGGGTAAAAAAGCACAAGAGGCAACTAAGTCAACCCCAAATGTGCAAAGCGGGGCCACAAATGTTGGTTGGTGAACAGTTTATGCAATGGCACATGTGCTCTCACTTGGGCAATAGTGGTTGTACTGGCACCTGTGGTGTGTTACCTTTGACATTTTGAAGTTAATAGTACAGCTGCATATGCTTAAATGGATAGTTTGGGAAAGGGGGTCTAATTAGCAGTTAGACACAAAACCAGTATAGTTTAAGAAAAGAATTCACACAGTAGACTTAAGTTGCAGTGGGTTAGTTTAGTGGAAGGTGTGGACTTGTCTCATTTTGAACCACCAGATCTGATGACATATGAAGACTGCAGAAAAGCTAAAGGAACAGCTGAAGCAATCCGGAGCAGATACAAGTCATCAGGAACGCATCCATGTTCTTCAGATTGTCTTTGAACTAGAGAAGATATGTAATGGACAAATGGTCATGCACAACTTTGAAAACTGGGAAAGCAAATACTACAAACCAAAGCACAACTTATTCAACAGATTCTTCAAACAATTAAGACTGTTTAATTATAAAGACATTGTACAAAACATTTAACGGGGTGGAATGTAGTGATGTGAAATTTTACATACAAGTTGATAGCCCAGCCCAAAGAGGCAACGTGGGTCCCCTTTCCCATGGGCTCACCACCTATGGGAGGGGCCAAGGAGGTCGGGTGCAGCGTGAGTTGGGTGGTGGCCAAAGGCGGGGACCTTGGCGGTCCGATATTCGGCTACAGAAGCTGGCTCTTGGGACGTGGAATGTCAACCGATAAATATTTTGTGTCTTTATTTGTAATTTAGGCAAAGCAATGTAATTAATATTAGTGTTACATTAGTGAGAAGCATTCATGTTTGACCCTGCCTTTTAGGAGTGGGTCTCTGAATATTACGACAGAGTTGGGGGGGAAGTGCCTTAAACAAGTTTGGCTAATGTTTCTATGAAGTCTCTCAGTCAACCCCCATAGGAAAGTCAGGCTGCCCAACTGGCAAACTTTAACTCAACAAATGGTGTTGGGGGGTGGCAGGTGTGCAGATGTTCTATCGCCCCATTGGTCTGAAGTATGGCTGTATGGAACTGGCTTGTATCAGAAGACTTTAAGTACCACGACATCCTATTGGCTCTAGGGGTTGGACAGAGAATGTATAAATCTGCTCACTCCCTCACACTCGCTCTCTTACCAAACTGATTCATGAAGTGAAAAGGGCAACACAATGAAGAGCACAGCTCAGCAGCCATATTGAGACAGGCATGCGGCCTGTTCTGAAGAAAGATGACCACAAAATGATGCCTTGAGACATTTTAAGTAACTAGCAAGTCTGTGTGCCACCTGAAACTACACATCAACATTTATCAGGTTGTATGGTTGCCAATATTCAAATGTACTTTGCATTTATGAATATTATAAATAATACTTTGTTTAAATTGTAACTTAACGCCTGCTTGTCTTTTACTACACCTAATTGCCTGAGATTATGGATGTTGAAGGGAAGGTGGGGAGAAGTGATATACTGTAATACCTTATAAACAGTGGTAAGTCTGAGATTTGAGGCATTCTGACAAAGGCTACATATTAATAATACAAAAGGGGAGAGTACAGCAATATATTACTCTACCAAGACAAAACAACATATTTGTAAACTGCTCAAAAATTAAAGGAACACTTTGAAAACACATCAGATCTCAATGGGAAATAAAATCCTGCTGGCTCTCTCTACTGCTATGGACTGACATTGTACTGTGTTAGGAACTAAAGGATACCACATCGTTTGATGGAAATGAAAATTATCAACCTACAGAGGGCAGAATTCAAAGACACCCTGAAAATCAAAGGGAAGAAATGATCTGGCAGGCAGGCGAGTCCATTTTGATAAAATTTCATCACAGCAACTCGAAATCATACACAGTTGTTTGTATGGCCCCCATGTGCTTGTATGCCTGACAACGTCGTGGGGGGGCATGCTCCTAATGAGACGACAGATGGTGTCCTGGGGATCTCCTCCCAGATCTGGACCAGGGCATCACCGAGCTGCTGGGCAGTCTGAGGTACAACCTGGCGGTGACAGATGGACCGAAACATAATGTCCCACCCAGAGGTGTTCTACTGGATTGAGGCGAGTGAGCATGGGGGCCAGTCAATAGGGCTGCAACTAATGATATTTTGGTAGTCGACTAATCATTCAATTTGTTTTCCCCCCGATTAGTCATGATTATTTCATGCCTGCGACCTGTGGTTGCACATCCTGTTCTGGGCTCCAGTGCATGTCTTACCTCATCTGCTCACGTCTGTCCACCTGTGAATGTCACCCTTTTGTCTCTGCATTAACACGATTAAAATAAATAATAATCAAATGAAAATAACCAGTGAAACATATGAATTTGAAAATAATCAGATGTTTTATATTATTGTGACCATCACAATAAAAAAGAAATACATTAAACAATACAAACTAAAGTGCACATAGTCTTTAAACAAAAAAGTGCATTAAAACTTAACCAAAAATGGCCACTGGTGTGTCTTAAAGTCCAAGTGTTTAAATAAAGCTTTAATTCAAATAAAATAAAACAATAATGTACAGTTTATAAAAGATTCAGTTCAGTTCATATATTCCAGATTGCAGTGCAGGAACGTGAGCAGTTCAACATGCTCTGGTGTGAGGCTGGCTCTCTTCTTTGAGAATGTTCCCAGCTGCTGAGAAGAGACGCTCAGAGGGAGTAGAGGCAGAAGGAATACACAAGAATGATTTTGCAGACATAGAAAGATGTTTTAATCATCACACTCTGAAGGAAAAGTGTTGTAGTTTATCACATCATGTAGTTTATCACATCATGTACTATATTATGCCAAAATAAAAAAATTACGGACTAAAATATGTAACTAGCTAATTACTGCCAGAACGCCGGAGGCAAATATATTCGGAAAAGTACATTTGTTGAACGCCGCAATCGGCTACAGTCAATTTCCACTGCAATTCGGAAGCACACCGAAGCAGAGTATACGCAGCGTCATACATACATCGAACTCTGCAACCAGGTAAAGTTGTTTCTCAGAGCAATTTTCCAGCACACTGGAGCAAAGTATATTCGGCGATGTATACTCATTGATGCAACCAGCTATAGTCATGTCTCAGTGCAATTTGAAAGCACGCAGGGGGGCGAGTATATTCGGCGATGTACATTCATTGAATCCCGCAACAGGCTATATTTGCTTCACAGAGCAATTTGCCAGCACGCCGGCTGATCAGTCAGTGCCGTATGTTAGTTGAGCAGCCAGCTCATGACCAGTGCCAGCCCCGGCAGAACTGCAGTACCACTGTCTCTGGGATTCATCCGCTGTACTAAATGAACCTGCAATCATCAGCGTTTACCTCTGTGTGTTTGCAATTAGACAGTTCAAGAGCAGCTGGCTCGGTGATTTACTGAATTTTCAACGGTGTCAGTTGCACCTTGCACATATAATAATAGATTGTTGCAGTAGTTTTTTTTTAATAGTTTTTACAGTTCATTTGCAGTGTGTAAAATGATCAGTGTTGCAGCAATTGTGATGCCCTTTGCATGAAGAAAAAAAAAAAACACGTGTTCCACTAAAATTTCACATTTTCTTTGTGAATTGTGATGTTTACTTAAAATGTGCACCTAAAAAGTATTTGGCGTCCAGGAGTGCATTAAACCCCAAGTATTTGTCAATTTAAGGGTTAACTATCATCGTCAAAACCTTCATATACGCAATATAGTACAAACATCAACGTTAACACGGGACATTAACTTTACTCGATAAAACTTACCTCTCGAGAGACGGCAGAGGCATCACAGCTCCAGGATGCTTGCGTTGGAAGGACTGTGTGCAGTCTTGACAAACAATAACAAATGATTCTTCCCCCAGACGTTCATGTAGTGCATTGCAGTTACAAAAACTAATCTGGTTCTTTGTGACTGAGGCCTCTATTGAAGGTTCTCTTTATGACACGTCCACAATAAAAAATTTGCGTGAACGATTTTTTGTAGTCGACGTCGTCGATTACGTTGACTAATCGTTGCAACCGTACCAGTCAATAGTATCAATTCCTTCATCCTCCAGGAGCTGCCTGTATACTCTCTAACACATTTCATCTCAATACCAAATAGCAGTCAAGGTGCCGTTGTCTAGCCTGTAGAGGTCTGAGGGCACCAGTGGTAAACATGCCAATTCTGGAATTCTGTGGAAAACGCCAATCGAGCTTCATGGTACCAGGCAGTGAGCACAGGGCCCACCAGAAGATATTGGGCCCTCAGACCACCCTCATGAAGTCTGTTTCTGATTGTTTGGTCAGAGACATTCACACCAGTGGATTGCCTGCTGGGGGTCATTCTGTAGGCTATTGCAGTGATCATCCTGTTCCTCTCTGCCCAAAGGAGCAGATACGAGTCAGTCCTGTTGATGGGTTAAGGATCTTCTATGAGGGGCCCTGTCCAGCTCTCCTACAGTAACTGCCTGTCTCCTGCAATCTCATCCATGCCCTCAAGATTGTGCCATCTTGGAGAAGTTGAACTACCTGTGCCCACTCTGTAGGGTCCAGGTATCACCTCATGCTACCAGTAGTGACACTGACCGTAGCCAAATGCAAAACAAGTGAAAAAACAGATGAGGAGGAAAAAATGTCAGTGGCCTCCACCTGTTAAACCATTCATTCCTGTTTTGGGGGTCATCTCATTGTTGCCCCTCTAGTGCACCAAAGCAGCTGAAACTGATTAACAACCCACTCTGCTACTTAACTGAAGAGATCATTGACTTGATGACTCGGATTTAAAAGTGTTCCTTTAATATTTTTGAGACGTTTCTCAATGTAAATAAAAATCTGTTTTGCATGTTTACAAGCTTACCATATTTTGATTAAAATTAAACTATGAATAAGCGACTGTTAATCAATATATCCAAATAGCAAGTCAAACAACAGTTCATGTGATCACGCTTACCTCTGCGTGTTTTTAAGATTGGAGAGTTAATTATGAATGCCATCACCTAGTTTTTAAGGCTGGGACAAAAGGCGACTCATTCACCAAGGCTCGATTTTGTGCCAGCCACTTGCAAGGGGCGTTTTTTCTCACCTACTTGTATCTTCGATATCATTAATAAGCCCTCTGTTGCTTCACATTGGTTTGACGATATCTTCGCTGTTTAAATCATCACAGTTGTTGCCTGAGCTTCTCACCCATGTACTTAATGTTTTGTATACACAGAAATCAAAGAGATAAAATGTGCAAATAAATAACAGGCTGGTCCCTCAACTTCGTATATAAATGCGAATAATTCAGTAAAATTATATGACCTATATTGCCCTATTTTTCGGATGCAAAACCTTGTCTGCAACATAGTAAGTTATGGATATTTTATTTACTTTTTAATTGTAGGGAGCAACAATTTTTTTCCTTTGAAATGTAGTGAGTTAAAGAAAGTCTCAGACAAATACAAATTAGAGTAAATATACAGGTCGGCTACATGAAAATTTTACTTAAGAACAATAACATTTGTTTTAACTTCATTTCTTCCCTCCACTGATCCATTGCAACATTGTTAACAAATGCTCTACTTTACTCTGTT